>NW_028261259.1:7079176-7379176 GCF_057802395.1 Ceratotherium simum simum
ATCTTGTCCACTTGAAAGGGGCCTGGCCCAGGTGGCCGGTTGGGCTGGTTGGACAGCCTCCTTTGGACAAAGCAGGCGAGCCGAGCCAGCCTTCCAGTCGCCCCCGGCGTGGCACCACCGCCCTCAGGCCGAGGGCCTCACACGTGACCTCCATCGAGGATTTCTCCTCAGAGCCGTGGCCTGGGCACTAAGAAGGACAGGCCTTCCCGACTCCAGAGATGATGCTGGGACCCGTCACCGAAAGGGCCTGACTGTGTGGCAGCGGTTCCCCAAGCTGGCGGCCTGCTGGGGCCAAACTCACTGCTTGGCCATAAGCCTGTCTGAGCCCTTCTGATTCCACAGAGACATTCCTCCACTTGGTTGGGGTCGAGAAGTTTGGGCATGGGGTGAGGCCGTGGTTTTGCCTTTCCAGGAAGAAATGAGACCCAGCAAAAAGCAGCTGGCTGAGGCAGAGCCTTGACCTGACACCCTAGTCGGCCTTTGGCCACCAAGTCCAGACCACTGCTTCCAAAGAAGAGAAGCGGCCGGCCAGCTGATTGCAAGTGGGGGATGGGAGGGAAACAACAGCTGAAACCAAGTCAAGAAGGGCAGCGATGGAACAGCTGCAGCTGGGTGGCGCCAGCCGGTCAGAGCCTGGAGGGATGGCAGGGCCTTCACTGAGGACCCCCGAGGTCAGCCCTAGGCGCTGGCGGTCACACATGCACCTTGGCTTGTGCAGGAGTGTGGGGCATTGAACCCAAGCCTGCAGGGCTCCCAGAGCGGCCAAAGCAAGAAGGACCCATGGGAGAGGTAGTCGAGGTGGGAAGGAGGTGCCACCTTACTCTCTTCAAGTCCCCGTGGGAGAAAGAGAGAGAGAGAGACAGAGACAGAGACAGAGACAGAGAGAGAAATGCAGAGAGACAGAGAGATATTCCTGACCTCTGAGTCTCTGCCTCCACCGCTGGCTGGTGCCAACTCACACGCAATCCCACTTCCACCCATCACCCCCACGTCTGCCCCGGGGACAGCCCCACCACAGAGAGGCCGGTTGCTGGTCATCTCTGTGACATCCCTTCCGGACCTGACCCCAGTTCAGGGGAAAAGTTTCAGACAAGTCTTTACGTGTCCCTCTGCATGACAATAGACTTCCTCCCATCTCCCATTCCACAGGCCCACCCTTGACATCCACCATTGTCATTAGCTCGGGAGAGGATGCAAGACGGGAGTCTCTGCTATTGTGTGGGGAGACTCAGTTTCCCAGGTTTCCCCCTTGGACACATGTTCTTCAGCTGGGTCTGATTTTCTCCAGACAACCTGTCTTGTTAATGATTTGGCCAACCATAAGAACCAGAAGGCAAAGGGCGGAGAGCGATTCTCTCTCTGCCTCCGACAGCCCCGAGCTGGGTCGGTCCCTGAGACCTGGCAGGGGCAGCCCATCCCCCGGCACCCTCTCCCTGGGCATCCAAGGGCAGGCTCGGCACCAGCCCCCCCCCACTAGCTACTGCCGTGACCATCGTCCTCCCTCAGGAGGCCTGGGCAGGACAGGGACCTGGCTGTGGGAGGCCTCCAGACCTCAGGTCTGGCACACCGCTTGCCAGGCGGCTTCCTCCTCTGACGGGGTCCCAGCACACGCCCCAGGAGACTTGGCACCCGTCCCCAGGGCTATATCCTCCAGAACTCCTCCCCTTGGAAGGGGCCTGGCCCAGGTGCCAGGTTCGGTTGGTTGGCCAGCCTCCTTTGGAGAAAGCAGGCAAGCCGAGCCAGGCTTGCAGTGGCCCTGGTGAGACACCTGGTACCTCAGGCAGAGGGCCTCCTCCGTGCCCTCCATGGCGGATTTCTCCCCGGAACCATGGCATGGGCACTAGGAAGATCAGGCATTCCTGACTCCAGGGAGGAGGCTGGGACCTGTGGCTGGAAGGGCTTGGTCAGTTAGGCCCTGGCCCCCAATCCCTGTGGTGCCATCTGCCTGTCTCGACACTTCTTACTCCACAGAGCCTTTCCTACACCTGGCCTGGCACCAGTCGCAAAGTGCAGGCGTGTTGTGAGGCCATGGCTTTGTCTTTCCCGAAAGAAATGAGCCCCAGGAAGTACCAGCTGGACCAGTCAGAGCCTTGAGCTTGAAGCCCAGTACACCTGTGGCCCTCAGGGCCAGAGCAATGCTCCCAAGGCAGAGAAGCGGCCTTCAAGCTGAGTGGGAGTGGGGGAGGGGAGGGAGACAACAGCTGAAGCCAAGTCAAGTAAGGTGGCGATGGAACAGCTGCAGCTAGGTGGCGCCAGCCGATCAGAGCCTGGAGTGAGGGCGGGGTCTTCACTGAGGACCCCTGAGGGCAGCCCTAGGCCCCGGTGGTCACGCATGCGCCCTTGTCTTGTGCGGGGGTGTGGGGGGTTGAACGCAAGCCCGCAGGGCTCCCAGAGTGGCCAGAGAAAGAAGGGCCCATGGGAGTGGTAGGCAAAGTGGGCAGGTGGCACCACCTTACACTCCACATGTCCCCAAGGGAGAGAGACAGAGACAGAGAGAGAGAGAAAGGCAGAGAGAGAGAGAGATCTCTGACCTCCGAGTCTCTGCCTCCACCGCTGTCTGGTGCCAACACACACCCCATCATACTTCCACCCATCACCCCCACGTCTGCCCTGGGGCCAGCCCAGCCACAGAGAGGCAGGTTCCTGGTCACCTCTGTGCCATCCCTTCCGGACCTGACCCTAGTGCCTGGGAAACGGGTTGGACAAACCTTTATCTGTGTCTCTGCATAACAATCATCTTCATACCCTCTCCCATTCCACAGGCCCACACATGACATCCACCTTTGTCGTTAGCTCAGCAGAGGATGCAAGTTGAGAATCTCTGCTATTGTGTGGATTGACTCAGTTTCCCGGGTTTCTCCCATGGACACATGTTCTTCAGCTGTGTCTGATTTTCTCCAGCCAACCTCTCTTGTTAAGGATTTGGCCAGCCCTAAGAACCTGCAGGGAAAGGGCAGAGGGGGATTCTCTCTCCCCGTTTCCTCCCCCTCTCTCTCCCCCTCCCTTGCTCAGATATTTTCTCACAGAGCAGACAGTTTTCTTATCTTCTTCCTTTCTCTCTCCTCACTCCCCAGGGCTCCTCTCTAATCCTTCATTTACTTATTTATTTTTTTAAATTTTTGTTTATTGCAGTAACATTGGTTTACAACATTGTATAAATTTTAGGTGTATATCATTATGCTTCTATTTCTGCATAGATTACATCGTGTTCACCACTCAAATACCAATTACAAACCATCACCACTCCTTTCTAATCATTGGTTTGATTTCCTGCTTGACCAAACAGTTATTCATGAGAGTCTTTATTGGCTTATAAATTGTCTGATTTGTTTAAGATATGTTGGCAGTTAATGAACATTTTTGCGTGCAAGTTGGTTAATGAACTGGATTTCAAATCTGCCCGTTCCTCTCATGAGCTACTGAGTCTGAATGTCTGTGGTTGGCCATCTATCTCTCTTCTGGTGGCTTCAAGAATAGATTGCTATGTCAAAATTTCTTGCTGGACAAGGATAGGACCTAATTTTATAATAATATGCTTTCTTTGCTTTGGAGTAGGAAGTTTGATATTTATATGCGGGCACGTGTGTGTGTATGCTCCAAACATATTTAATGATAAATCAAGATTAACAATATATATGATTCCTAGATTGACTTTTTTTGGACAAATACTGAAAAGTTAATTGAATACTCTTACTTTGGTTGTAGTTAGGTTCACTTTACTTCATATTTTTAAAATCCTTTTTCAAATATATGATACTATAATTGAACATATACATTTTGACTGCTAACCACCTTTTAGTCCCTAAATATTTTGCCTTCAGATATGTTTACCATTATAAACATTCATATATATAAGTTTCATATTCGTTGTGGCTTTACTTTTGTGAGCACGTGTATGGAATATCACTGAGAATCCCCTTTCTTTCAGCATCTATGTTCAGTGTTAGTTTCCTATGTCTTCGTGGAATGTAGAGTAACATACAATATTGAAAAAGTGATTTAAGTAACTTCAGTATAGTATAACTGCTATATGTAGCATTATCTCTGTGGTTCTATTTTTAAATTTTATACTTTGCTTTTTTTCTTTTTTCCTTGCTTTGCTCCATTTAAAGTAATTTTCCTTATCTAGCCACGAACCCTAGACCACCAAAGCAGAGCGTTCAAACTTAACCACTATGCCACCAGGCTGGCCCTTATTTTACAATATTTTTAATTTGAGAAATAAGAAGAACCCAGAATCTGAAGTCTTGCCTCACTGCCTCCTCAATGTTAGATGAAAAATTAATTAGTATTTTACTTCTTTTCTTTTTCTCCAAATCCAGTGTCTCTTTTCTCCTAATCCAGTATAGATTAAGCTCTTGGTTCAAGATGGTTTTAAATTTTATGCACATTCTTTAAAGTAGTTTGTGTTTTGCATTTTTTAAAATCACATTAACACAAAGTACTGAGACAATTGTTTTAATTTTTCAGTGTTCACTTCTTTGGTATAGTGCTTTTTTTTGAAACCTGTCAACCTCAAAATTGATTATGGATCTGAATTATCTGGAAGGCTTGTTAAAACACAGAAGGTTTGCTGTACCCCATCCCAAACATTCTGATTCAGTAGGTCTCGGGTGGAGACTAGCATCTCCCAATTGTGATTCAAAGCTCCTCTGCCTAACATTCCTTATTTTTTTCATTTCAGAAGCAGTAAAATCCATATCTGAGTGTGCAGGCTGTCCCTACCCAATCCTTTGATTTTTCACAGGTGTTATGCCACAATAATCTTCTTGTACTCCTAACTCCACCTCAGCATTTGGAGGCCCCAACTGACACAAAAACGTTCTTCATTTTTCTTCTGAAAGGAGTGCTTTATTTTTAAAATGTGACACAATCTGCAATAAGTTTAATGTGGATGCTGTTCTCTGCTCTTTAGACATTGAAATTTACTTATACAACACCTGCAATTTACTTATACAACACCTGCACCATGCTTCCTTGTTCTCAGTATTTAATGCTCTAATATTGGAAACACATGGGGCTTCTGGACATTCTGGACACTCTCCCTTCTTCAAGTTTAATTGATCCTATCACACCTGAACTAAGTTGAACTAAAGTTGGCCATATCATGGCTAGTCACATGACGATCAGGTATATGTGTAGTATGTGTGCACCTCACAGAAACAGAATGTTCCTGGAGTGTGCATCTCAATGATTCTTCTCCTAAAATTTGATTAAATGTGTTCTAAATAGAGGTTCTTAGTTTCAGTTAAATGTACCTAATTCATACATACAGTACTGTAAAATTTTCTATATCTTAAACTTATTTTGTTGAATAGCGTGTAAATTATTTCTATACCCCCAAGCTCACACGTTTGATTTTAAAATTTATTTTCTTTTCAAGTTAAAGAAAGAATTTTTATTAAAAGAAAGAAATGCAAAGAAGTATCCAAAAGAATGAAATACTAGGAGTATGGAGGACTATATACTTCAAAGGGGTTTCCCTCCACATAACACTATCTTCCATAAAATATAATGTTATTGCATTCTTGAGTTCACATGATGTAAGCCAAGTCTCAAAGGACAGAAGAAGGAAATTGTAAGCACTAGAAACATTTGGATTCACCCAGTGGTCAAAGGCCAGTATGATCCCCTAACGAAAGGATTTGTCTTTGAGTCACCAGTGACTTGAGGGAATGAATCTACGAGTCACAGATTAGTTGTGAGTCACAAAAAAAAGGCACTTAGCTTGGTGTCATCTCACATGACTGTGAGCAGAAACCAGTGACATACTTCTCTGGAGGAAAGAATCTAAACTAAAGCCTTACATTCTGTACACATTAAAATCAGACAAATATGAGCTCATAATCAAAGTTCTCCAAACAAATAAGGAATACATGCCATTGTCGATAAGAGTCATAAGACATAAGGAAATTAAATGTAAAACTATAGATTTAAACACTAAAACCTTCACTATTAGACTTACCAACTTCAAGATATAAAATAACTGTGTATAAGAAATGGAACAACAAAAAATAGAATAACAAAATCAAACAGGAGACTCTAGAAATGATATGACATATTTGGCAGAGGGCCTTATAGAACTTTAAAAGATTAAAAATACATAACTGTTGAGTTTTAAAACTTCATAGATGGGTCCTACAACAGAAGAGAGAATAGAAAACCAAATTTGAATTCTGAAGGAAATAGAATACAGCATAGAAAGACAAGGAACTAAAAAACATGAAAGATAATTTAGATATGGAGATGATGAGAGAGAGTAAAGAAAAAGGAGAAATAAAGTACTGTACAACAAAAACAAGTGAGTCATGAGGGTAAAACTGAAAGTTAAAGGGTCTCTAAACTTCTCAGGAGATGAGAAACTATATCCACTTCAGGCAATGTGGGCTGGTGGTAAAATAGAAGTAGAGAATATAACTCTCACCCAAATAGAGGAGATACAATAGAATATGGAAAACAAGTATAAATCAATAAATTTTAAAGGGAAATAACATAATAAAATTTGTGGAAAAAAAGAGGGAAAACATATAGATAGTGGGAGCAAAAGAAGGATATAAATAATCACAAGAAATGTAAATGGAATAAATTCTCGAGTAAAATTCATATTGTTAAATTTGATGTGACAATGATAAATTTAGCTGTATTTTGTTTACAAGACTTGTGAAAACTAAAAAACATGGAAAACTAGAAATTCAAAACAGAATAGAAGATATGAAGGTATGCTAGGAAAATATCAATCAAAAATCAAGCCAGGGTAGCTATAATAATATGAGATAAAACAGATGAGGAAAAAAGCATCATTAGGAATTAAGTGGTTAATCACCAATGGTATATAAGTTCAACTTATCATGAAGATATAGTCGTTATACTACACACGATGTCATGTGAAGATAATATAACCTCAACCAGGAAAGGAAGGAGGAGAAGTAAGAGGAGAAGAAGGAGAAGACAAGAAGAAAAAGTCGGAGGAGGAGGAGGAAGTACAGGAGAAGGAGGCAGAGGAAGAGGAGAGGTAGACATAATATATCATTATAGTGAATAATTTCAACTTTCCTCTGAGACAAAGAATAACATATATCTAATAATAGAGTGTTTGAAAAACAAATTAGCAAGTTGGATTTAATGGATACACATCGAACCGTATACCCAACAAGTGAAGAACGCCTATTCTTCACAGGGACACGGGGAGCATTAACAAGCAGTGAGCAAGAAGTAGGGTACTAATCAATCCTCAAATAATAGAACACTTGAAATAAGTACAAGTGAGTGCTCCATTTTATTCTTGATGCTATTACAAATCCCAGGCAATAGAAATGCAGAGAATTTTCTTTGGCTTAGGTGTTATTTGTGTTTAGAAAGTCTGTAGAAAAGATGAAGACAATATGGGCTATCAGGAATAGGTACCGTTAAAGATGTTAATGATTAATTTTAATTTTATATTTTTAAAATAAGAAATGGATGAGAAGCTTTTTAAACTTTACAATGCTCTCTCTCTTAGATTCTTAAGTGTTGCTAGTCCTTTCAGTCCTTCTAGATTCTTTCAATTGTTCCTGCCTGTTGATGATTCCTCCTTCAATGGATCTCTGAAGTTCACCTTAGTTTCCTGGTTTTGATGGTGGCAGACGCACAGGTTTGAGGGGACAGAGGTTAGGCAATTTGATTGAGAGCCTTCTGTTGCACCATTCTCATCGTGCACATGTCATGCGTCTATGCATGTCATGTACATTTCAGTTGCAATTATTCTTCCTGCCCAGGGCTTTCTCCAATATCATGCTAATATTGTTGCTCTTCTAGGAAGGATTTAATGGTGTGCTCATATAAACAAGCATTTTGGATCCTGAACCAAAGAGCCATTTACAAGTCTACTCTGAATGTGATCTGTTTTTCCATTCATTGTACTTTCTTCTGTGTATTTAACCAGTTTCTTTCATGAGTGTGGAATTCAGTAAGGATGTTCCACAGCTGGAGTCATGTTATTTTCTTTAGTTATAAATTCTAAGGCTTCAGGAGTGCCATCTGTTATCACAGACATTCGAGTCAATAGCAAATTTATTTTAATAAAGTCATTGTATTGCATTTGAAGGAAATCATTTTGAGTATTTTCCCTAAGGATCCTTATCCCTCTATGCAGGTTTCAGTACAAGAACTACGAGTATGTTCTGTCCTTGGATTTTGCCATTGAGGAAATCAACAGGAAACCTCATATCTTGCCCAACGTGTCCCTGAGATTTGATCTCTATAATGCCCTGCCCAGTGAAAGGAGGACATTGGAGAGTTCCCTGATTTGGCTCTCAGGGTTGGGAAGGACATCCCTAATTACAACTGCAGGAGAGAGAGTAAGTCTCTAGCGGTCCTTACAGGAAGGACCTGGGCAATTTCTGCCCAGATTGGAACACTGCTGGAACTGTACAAATTTCCACAGGTAAGACTGGGTGGGATGGGGAGAGATGAAACCACGTCTTCTTTGGTGCCATTCTCAGGGGCTAAAAAAGGAAGAGAGGAGGAGACTGCGTTTGTGCATCTCTCAAAGGATATGATCTCAAAGGTTCCGTATACAGGACCTCGATGAAGTATGACATTTCCTTTATTTGGAGTAGAGAGAAGGTTGAGGGGGAAGGAGACAAAGCAGTTTCCTGGAACTCTGACTGCTCTTATTTTATAGAAAGCTTTCAGGGAGTGCAAAATGATTAGAAAATGAAATGAGCATTTGTCCCCTTCTACCACTCCAGGTGTTGCTGAACAGCCTTCAGGACTGAGAGCGTGATTTTTGCCAATCCCCTGCCTCATATTGCTTCCAATTGTCTTTTCCTTTTAGCTTACCTGTGGTCCTTTTGATCTTACCCTGAATGATGATGAGCAGTTTCCATCTCTCTATTAGACGGCCCCCAGGGACACATCTCTAGCCATTGGCATGGACTTTTTGCTGCTTCATTTCAGTTGGATCTGGGTGGGGCTGGTCATCTTGGAAGACAAGGAAGGAGTTGAGTTTCTCTCAGAATTGAGAGGAGAGATGGACCGGAATGGAACTGTGCAGCCTTTGTGGAAATGATTCCTGTGACTGAAAGCTCATATTACTCAAGGACATGGCCATACGATTTGCAAGTATAGGAAACAGAAGGGAGTGTGGTTATCATTTATGGTGATTCCGACTCTCTCGTAAGCTTGAGCTTTTCTACTTGGGAGTATTTAGTGATATGGAAAGTCTGGGTCACGACGTCAGAGTGGGATTTTATTCACAGTGAGAGATATTTCATCCTTGACTCATTGTATGGGACTCTCATTTTTTCACACCATCGTAGTTAGGTCCCTGGCTTTGCAAATTTTATCCAGACAGTTAACCCTTCCAAATATCCAGAAGACATTTACCTCACTATGTTGTGGTTTCCCTTTATTCCTTGCACGATTTCTGAGTCTTACCGTAAAACACTGGAGAATTGTCCACCTAATGACATCTTAAGATGGCTGCCTTGGCAGATTTTTGACACAAGCATGAGTGAATGGAGTTACATTATGTAAAATGCTGTGTATGCTGTGGTCTGGAATCTTCTCAATCTGCTTCTTCAACATGCAGAAATGCAGTCAATGCGAAATGGGGAAGGTCTGGTGTTTTGTCCCTGGCAGGTAAATTCTCTTCGACTTAATAGAACGTACACTCGTAAAAGTGACTTTCTTATGGTTCCACAGGTGCTCAAACCAAGCAGTTAGGATTCTTTCTCCAAGAAAAGCACAAGAGTTTCTATACTTGTTTCACTCTCTAGGAGGTATATCTAGTCCTGGGTAGTAAGTCATCTACAAGAAGGTTCTAGTGGCAACGAGGAAGTGAGCTATGAGTCAATATCAATGCTTTGTGTTACAAAGGATCCCAACATCCTGCCTGCCTAATGTTTCAATAGGGAATATCCTCTCTTCTCCCATGAAGCTCCTCAATGACAAGAAGAGGAGAATTTGTCCTTTATGTGCCTATCTGGTGCTGACCATCATAGTCAATACTTTACATAAATGATCTCATTTAATTCTGCAAAGCTTTAGGTATTGCTAACATCATTTTGCAGATTGATGGTCTGGGAAAATTCAGAGAGTGCATGAGGGTGGCTAGATTGGACTTTGTACTCGAGATTTGTCTGACTCCTATCACCACTGATCATCTTGATATTCTTGTCTTTAGGCATTTTCTCTTGAAACTAACTGATATATTAGAAACATTATGATATTTTAGTTCTCCATATGATTTCATTTGCTTTACTTCATTGGATACTTGTAATAAAGGTACATTATGAAGCAAGGATTACAGACAATGAAAGACTGTCCCCAATTCAGGGTTTTTCTTTTTAACACCCGGGCCCACTTCACCATAGTATGATGTGTCTCTTTTAGCTGCACCCCTTTCTGAGGAACATAGAATTTAACATTCCTGCTGGTGACTCACTGAATTTGGCTGATGAAGGGAAATCAGATTCAGAGTAAACCATTCTCAACTTTTGGAATTTTCCCGAAGGTTTTGGACTTAAGATGAAAGTAAGAGAATATTCCCAACATGCTCCACGTGGTCAAGAATTGTCTTTATCTGAGGAGGTGATTGAGTGGGACACGGGAATTACTGAGGTGGGTTGAACCCAATCACAAATACTTACACCACACATGAATAACCAAAATCTTGTTTGGGTTTTGTGTCCCCTCAGAGCTTCATAAAGGGCCACATATGGGAATTTAACAATTCACTTCCAACTGAAGTAATTTTTTCATTTACCAACAATCCAAGATGGAAGCAAGACCTTCATAAGCAAAATATTGCAAGTTGCTGAAGGTTCAGAAAGTGGTTA
This sequence comes from Ceratotherium simum simum, assembly GCF_057802395.1. Taxonomy (NCBI): domain Eukaryota; kingdom Metazoa; phylum Chordata; class Mammalia; order Perissodactyla; family Rhinocerotidae; genus Ceratotherium; species Ceratotherium simum. Next base: position 7,089,997 of record NW_028261259.1, read on the forward strand.
GTAATTTTCACGAATAATTTTTTTTAAAAAATTAAGTTATGTACATGTTTTCTAGAGATAATGTTACTGCACACTTAGTACACTACAGTATAGTGTAAACATAACTTTTTTATGCGCTAGTTCATTAAAAAATTGGTGTGACTCACTTTATTGCAATATTGGATTTATTGCTTTGCTCTGGAAACAAACTCACAGTATTTCTGAGGTGTACCAGTGTTTTATATCATACAAAAAGCATGGCGTCCAAACAATGAATTGGATTTAGATATTTCAAGATTAAGTTTGCTAAGGCCCAATACTCTAAAACACTCTAGTTACTTGAAAATTAGGTAAAAGTCACAGCTGTTACCAAGTGTTATCTGATTTTCTCCAAACTCCACACTCTGTATGCAGTGAGAGTTGTAGTCCGGGATTCAGGAAGAGCCCTCAAGAGAGCAATGCTGCCTATTGTTTTGCTTGCATTCCCATCCCAGAGAATGTGATTTCCAATGAGATAGGTGAGTATATGCCTTGCAGCGCCATTCTCCACTTCTTTTTTTTTTTTTGAAGGGAAACATTTGTCCTGAGCTAACTAACATCTGTTGCCAATCTTGCTCTTTTATTATTGTCCTCAAAACTGTAGTACATAGCTGTATATCCTAGTTGTAAATCATTCTAGTTCTTCTATGTGAGCCACCAGCACAGCATGGCAATTCACAGAGAGATGGTGTGGTTCCATGACCAGGAAACCAGCATGGGCCACCGAAGTGGTGAACACTGAACTTTCACCACTAGGCTATCAGGGCTGGCTCTCCACCTCTCTTTTGTATGCACGGTTCTCCCAAAGAAACGGAAAAGCTCTGGTGAAGACTGCAGGGTCAAAATGTTGCCTTCCTCCATTCAGTAATTTAAATTTTGTAGCCAATAATATTTCCTCCAAAAATGATGCTCTCTCTCTCTACCTTGAACAAGCTAGCTTGTCTCATTTTAGCATCATTGCAGGCATGATGATCCTAAGGAAACCCTTTACGACCACTCCACAGTAACTAACTTAAATCTCTCTCATGGAATCTAACACATGGTCTTGTAAGTCCTTACTTTTCATCTTCTTTAAAGCTACATTTAGATCACATTGAACAAATCCTTATTTTTCCAGCGTCTGGTGCTGTTCTTGGCACAGAGCAGGAGCTCAGAAAGGTTGTGTTTGATTTAAGAAGTAAGTATTTCCATGGTGTACAATGAGCTTATGGTTCAGCTTGGTTTCTGATCTCCTCGAGTTCACAGGTGAGTAGGGGAGACAACATGCACTGATGTGAATTCAAGGTGGTGACATAGGGCTGCAATATAGGTACGCAGAGACCCATGGGATGAAATAAGTGATAGTACATATGTTTGTGGGGAGGGAAGTGTCATGGACTTCTTCATAGAGGCAGTAGCATTAGTATTATATCAGACTAATGAAGGCGGATTAAATTCTTGGTGGACTTCTTAGAAATGGCAGAAACTGGCAAATTAGCCCTGCATTTAATATTCTAGGGAGCTGAGAAAAGGTTCAACATGACTAGAACACAGACAATGTGGGTTTGAGAGTTGGGTCATGAAGTAGAAGAGGGACAGAAAACCAACACTGAAGATTTTTCATACAATAATTAACATCTTGGAATTACTCAGATTTATGATATTAAACGGTGCAATGCTGGAATCCCCTCAATGTTGGCATTATCTAATTTTATTTTTGTGATTGATCTGAAGCTTAATTTCACAACATCTTTTGTATAATTTCAATTTTTTTGAAATGTACTGAGATTGATGATATAGTCTGGCATATCGTCAATTTGGATAAAGCTTCCACGTGCACATTTGGTGTGTGGTAAGTTTGGGTATATGTTCCATATGCACATCTAAAGAACACTACATCCACTAACTTCAATTCCTACATGCTTGGAGATTAATAAATACACTTGTAAACAACCGATGATTAATGAGTAAACTATGATGGAAATTAGAATGTATTTCCAATTAAAAATACTATTCATCATATCTTATGGGGTGGAAGTAAATCTATCCTTAAAGAGAAATGTATAATCCTATATTATATATATTTATATATTATAGTGTATTTTTAAATAAAGAAAGGTTGAGTTTCTAAGTTCTAAGCATTCATCATAAACTAGAAAAAGAGCAGAAAATTAAACAGGGAAAATAGAAAACACAAAATGATAAATATTAGAGGAAGTGTTAACAAAATAAAAGACAAACATCAAAAGGATAAATAAAACTAAATTAGATTCTAATAAATGACAAATATGCTCAATAAAATCCTAGTACTAGTGTTCAAAAAATAGAGAAAAATTGCAACAAAATAATACCAAGGCTGAAAAGGGAGTAATCTGTGCAGATCATATGGAAATTTTTTAACATGAAGGAAACATAAATAACATCATGTTGATACAATGAATATTTAGAGGAAATTCACAAATTTCTAGGCAAATATGAGTTACCAAACTGCCTCAAGAAAATATGAAAAATCTGAATATTGTCATACCTATTACAGAAATTGAGACCATCCTTTAAAACATTTCTACAAAACTTTATTGTAAGCTATTTATTTGGTACAAAGCTGATGAATCTGCCCAAATATTCAACAAAATAATAATATACATCTAGTCAAAATCTTGACTCAGAGAATAGGAAAAACTGAAAACTTTTGACTCACTTTGAGAGACGAGATTAACATTGGTCACAAAATCTAACAAAATCATTGCAGGAAAGGAAATTACAGGTCACTCTCTTTCTTGGAGTAAATTCATTTATACTAAAAAAAAAATCAAATCAAATCAAGGTTCCAAATCTAGCCATATTTTATAAAAAGGACATATCATGACCAAATTAGGTTCATGCAATGTAATTCAGTACACTAATCTCTGAAAAAAGAGAAATAATAACCTCAATAACTGTAAGAAAAACTAGTAAAATTAAACACCTATTCATATTTTAAAACAAACAACAACAACAGAAACAACACTTACCAAATCAGGAACAGAAGGAAACTCTCTTACTCCCATACACAGTATTCACAGAATGGAAATTTATGGTGCACTGTTGAAAGCAAGGATAAGAGAAAAATGTAAAACATCACTGCCTGTATAAGCCTTTAGGCTGGAGGTCTTGCATGATACAATATTGCCAGGAAAAGAAATGAATAATTTACTTCAAAGGAAGAAGTAAAATTGATGTTATCTTCAAATGTAATTATGGTATAAATGTAAAAACCATATAAATTAAGGTATTAACTGAGTTTATTGGTGGCTGAATACAAGGTTAATATAGAAAGTTTTGCTTCCATCTACCCGTCATAAGCATTCAAAATTTAAAATTTAAAAAATGACATTTACAACATCTTAAAGTATGAAGTACCTAGAAATAACTTTGAGACTTTCAAAAGATTTCTGTCCATAAATTTATAGAACAGCATTTATAAAAATGGAGGAAGACTGAAAGAAGTGGAGGGATAAATCAAATTCGTGACTGAACAGACTCAAAATTCTACAGATATCAAAACTATCCAAGTTAATCTACAGCTTCCACAAAATTGCAGCTAAAATGATGACCCGTTCTGTGGAAATTACAATTGATACAATTCGTATGGAAATGATAAAGGAAAAATTTAGGTAAGAAAATCTTGAAGACAATGAATAGAGCGGGAGGACTTACTCTACCTGACATCAAGTATTATAGCATCACAATAGAGGAGGTTCATCAAGAGGATAAACAAGAAAATCAACGGAACCAAATGGTAAGTTCAGATACAAGCTGCTCATATAGGGACTCACGTATAGACGTCTGATTTACAAGGAAACACTGAGGAGGAGTGGGAAAATGAAAGCCTTTTCAATAAACCATGTTGGGTAAATTGGCTGTCTTCATGAAGAAGACAATGACTCGCCAACCCTACCTCACATCATTCACAGAAAATGTTATCAGGCATATTGTAGTTCTAACATGAAAAGTGAGAGAATTTAAAGGGACGTAAAGAGGAAGGAGCAATGCCCCTGTAGAAGGAAAAAGCATGTATTGCTACCTGCAGGGATGAGTGGGCACGGAACAGTTTCAGAACAACATGAATATTTGGGAATCTTAAAAATCAGAGCACAGGTAGTAGAGGTAGGCAAGACCAAGGTTATACAGTCTTTTTGGTCTTCCTAAGAGTTTGTCGGATTTTTTAATGGAGGGTAAACATGATCCCACTTACATGTAGAAGTATCACTTGTGATGCAGGACAAGGGCAGGGAACCAGAGTAAAAGGATCTTATGATAACATAGGTGAGAAGTGACTAAAATCTTAACAGAAGTGGTGGAAGTGAAATCAAGATGAAATGTTTTGGAGATCATTTTAGATGGTAGAAAGGGTCTCATTTTGAAACTCCCGAGGAGTGAGGTCTATGACTTAGTCATCTCTGTTTCCCTAGAATGTATCATATTATCTGGCTCATGGAGGTTTTCCAATAATTTCTTGCTCATTGAACGAGTAAATCTAGGCCATAGCTTACAGGGGTATAGCTCAGAGAGACAGGGGGGACATTTGGTTTTCTGCTGAGAAAAAGTGCTTTCATGAATATGCAAGATAAATACTGAGAAGGATAATAGCTTTGTTTACTTAACCATAAATAAGATGGGCAGTATTAACTAGGAATGCTTCTCTGCAGAGCATTTTGTTATTTGGTGCCTGGAGCAACAAAGGAAGACAATTGACTAAACATACCCAATGCCTTCTTTGAGGGCATGTGAATGAGAGAGAATGACTGAACCTGGGCTGAGGACACTTTGCATCTCTCCCCAGACATGGATCAGTGTGTGAAGTGTCCAGATCATCAGTATGCTAACAAAGGGTGTGATTGCTGCCTCAAAAAAGCTGTGACCCCTCTGGCTTATGAGGACCTCTTTGGCATGCCCCTGGCCTGCATAGCTCTGTGCTTTTCTGTCCTCACAGCTGTGGTCCGGGGGTCTATGTGAAGCACCAAGACACTCCCATAGTCAATGCCAATAATCGGACTCTCAGCTACATGCTGCTCATCTCCCTCAGCCTCTGATTCCTAATTTCTAAGTTGTAAGCATTCATCACAAGCTAGAAAAAGAGCAGAAAATTAAACAGGGAAAATAGAAAACACAAAATGATAAATATTAGAGGAAGTGTTAACAAAATAAAAGACAAACATCAAAAGGATAAATAAAACTAAATTAGATTCTAATAAATGAAAAATATGCTCAATAAAATCCTAGTACTAGTGTTCAAAAAAAGAGAAAAATTGCAACAAAAACATACCAAGGCTGAAAAGGAGTAATCTGTGCATATCATATGGAAAATTTTTAATATGAAGAAAACATAAATAACATCATGTTGATACAATGAAAATTTAGAGGAAACTCACAAATTTCCAGGCAAATAAAAGTTACCAAACCGTCTCACGAAAAAATGAAAAATCTGAATATTGCCATACCTATTAGAGAAATTGAGACCATACTTTAAAACATTTCTACAAAATTTTATTGTAGGCTATTTATTTGGTACAAAGCTGATGAATCTTCCCAAATATTCAAGAAAGAAATAATATACATCTACTCAAACTCTTCCAGACAATAGGAAAAACAGAAAACTTTTTGACTCACTATGAGAGACTAGCTTAACATTGGTACCAAAATCTAACAAATTCATTGCAGGAAAGGAAATTACAGGCCACTCTCTTTCTTGGATTAAATTAATTTATCCTAAAAAAAAATTAAATCAAATCAATGTTCCAAATCTAGCTATATTTTATAAGAAGGACATGTCATGACGAAATTAGGTTCATGCAATGTAATTCAGTACAATAATCTCTGAAAAAAGAGAAATAATAATCGCAATAACTGTAAGCAAAACTAGTAAAATTAAACACCTATTCATATTTTAAAACAAACAACAACAGAACAACCCTTACCAAATCAGGAACAGAAGGAAACTCTCTTACTCCCATACACAGTAGTCACAGAATGGAACTTTAAGGTGCACTGTTGAAAGGAAGGATAAGAGAAGAATGTTCAACATCACTGCCTCTATTAGACGTTACACTGGAGGTCCTGCTTGATACAATATTGGCAGGAAAAGAAATAAAAGGAATAATTTACTTCAAAGGAAGAAGTAAAATTGATGTTATCTTCAGATGATATTATGGTATAAATGTCAAACCCATGTAAATTAATGTATTTATTGAGTTTAGTGGTGGCTGAATACAAGGTTAATATAGAAAATTTTGCTTCCATCTATCCGTCATAAGGCATCCAAAATTTAAATTTTAAAAAATGACATTTACAACATCTTAAAGTATGAAGTACCTAGAAATAACTTTAATGAGACTTTCAAAAGATTTCTGTCCATAAATTTGCAGAACGGCATTTAGAAAAATAGAGGAAGACTGAAAGAATTGGAGGGATAAACCGAGTTCGTGACTGAACAGACTCAAAGTCAACAGATATCAAAACTGTCCAAATTAATCTACAGCATCCACAAAATTGCAGCTAAAATGCTGAGCCGTTCTTTGGAAATTACAATTGATACAATTCTTATGGAATCAATAAAAGAAAAACTTTAAGAAAATCTTGAAGAAAAGCATAGAGTGGGAGTACTTACTCTACCTCACGTCAAGTATTATAGCGTCACAATAGAGGAGGTTCATCAAGAGGATAAACAAGAAAATCAACGGAACCAAATGGTAAGTTCAGATACAAGCTGCTCATATAGGGACTCACGTATAGACGTCTGATTTACAAGGAAACACTGAGGAGGAGTGGGAAAATGAAAGACTTTTCAATAAACCATGTTGGGTAAATTGGCTGTCTTCATGGAGAAGACAGTGACTCGCCAACCCTACCTCACACCATCCACAGAAATCATTATCAGGCAGATTGTAGTTCTAAACATGAAAAGTGAGAAAATTTAAAGGGACGTAAAGAGGAAGGAGCAATGCCCCTGTAGAAGTAGAAACATGTATTTATACCTGCAGGGATGAGTGGGCACGGAACACTTTCAGAACCACAGGAAGATTTGGGAATCTTAAAAATCAGAGCAGAGGTAGTAGAGGTAGGCAAGACCAAGGTTATACAGTCTTTTTGGTCTTCCTAAGAGTTTGTCGGATTTTTTAATGGAGGCTAAACATGATTCCACTTACATGTAGAAGTATCATTTGTGATGCAGGACAAGGGCAGGGAACCAGAGTAAAAAGATCTTATGATAACATAGGAGAGAAGTGACTAAAATCTTAACCGAAGTGGTGGAAGTGAAAGCAAGATGAAATGTACTGGAGATCATTTTAGATGGTAGAAAGGGTCTCATTTTGAAACTCCCTAGGAGTGAGGTCTATGACTTGGTCATCTCTGTTTCATTAGAATGTAGCATATTATCTGCCTCATGGAGGTTTTCCTATAACTGCTTGCTCATTGAATGAGTAAATCTAGGCCATAGCTTACAGGGGTATAGCTCAGAGAGACAGGGAGCACTTTTGGTTTTCTGCTGAGAAAAAAGTGCTTTCATGATTATGCAAGAAAAATACTGAGAAGCATAATAGCTTTGTTTACTTTACCATAAAGAAGATGGGCACTATTAACTGGGAACGGTTCTCTGCAGAGTATTCTGTTATTTGGTGCATGGAGCAACAAAGGAAGACAATTTTCTAAACTTACCCAATGCCTTATTTGGCAGCATGCGAATAAGAGAGAGTGACTGAACCTGGGCTGAGGACACTTTGCATCTCTCCCCAGATATGGATCATTGTGTGAAGTGTCCAGATCATCATTAGGCCGAGAGAGCAAGATCCCTGCCTCCAAAATACTGTGATCTTTCTGGCTTATGAGGACCCCTTGGGGATGGCCCTGGCCTGCACAGCTCTGTGCTTCTTTGTCCTCACAGATGTGGTCCTGGGGGTCTTTGTGAAGCACCAAGACACTCCCATAGTCAAGGCCAATAATCAGACTCTCAGCTACATCCTGCTCATCTCCCTCACCCTCTGATTCCTATGCTCCTTACACTTCATTAGTCGTCCCAACACAGCTACCTGCCTTTGGAGTTGTCTTTATTGTGGCTTTTTCCAATGTCTTGGCCAAAAATATGATTGTGGTTGTGGCCTTCAAGGTCACTGCACCAGGGAGAAGGATGAGGCAGTGGTTGGTGTCAGGGGCACCTAACTTCATCATTCCCATTTGCTCCTTTATCAAGCTTAGTCTCTGTGGAATCTGGCTGGGAACCTCTCCTCCCTTCATTGACACAGACGCACACTCTGAACACCGCCACATCTTCATCGTGTGCAACAAGGGCTCGGTCACTGCCTACTACTGTGTCCTGGGACACCTGGGCTTCTTGGCCCTGGGCAGCTTCACTGTGGCTTTCCTGGCCTGGAACCTGCCTGGCACCTTTAATGAAGCCAAGTACCTGACGTTCAGCATGCTGGTGTTCTGCAGTGTCTGGGTCACCTTCCTCCCCGTCTACCACAGCACCAACGCCAAGGGCATGGTGGCCGTGGTGGTCTTCTCCATCTTGGCCTCAAGTGTGGGGCTATTAGGCTGCATCTTTGCTACCAAGTGCTACGTTATTTTCCTAAGGCCAGAGAGAAACACATCAAAAGTGTTAATGAATAAAACACATTCAGGTAGAAAATAATCGAAATGTAAGTTATTTTCATAGGTCACAAGAACTCGCTTTCACTTGACAACAAAACTACCACATTTTTCCAGACCCACTTTAAGTATCAACTAAACTTACCTTACATCTCCAGTTAACTCTTTGCTTTACGTTTCTTTTGGCTTTGTACAATCTTCCTCTGGCATTCAAATGAACAAATACAAAAACATTCATACTAATTCTCCTCTAAAATTATGTGGGAGAGATTGCAAAAACGGCCACATATTAGTCCTCTCCCTCTGTCTGTTTGGTCATAGCATCCCACGTTGACTCTGGGTAGACTTGGCCTTGTAACTTACTTTGGCCAATGGGACATTAGCAAATGACATGAGCAAAGGCTTGAAAAACACTTGCTCATTGTTGTCACTTTTCCTTCTCTGGCTGCCCTTGGGAAGCCTGAGGCCATCAATATGTGAATGAGTCTAGATAGACTACATATCTCCCTCACTCCAGGTGACTTCAAGTCAACAATCAGATATGTGAGTAAGGCCATCCTAGACTATCCAATCCCAGCTGAGCCACCAATAGGTCCAGATAAATATAACTGCCCAGTTAACCCACAGAATCTTGAGAAAAAATAAACTATTCTTATTTGCAGCCACCAAATTTTAGGATGGTTTTTTATACAGCAGAAGCTAACTGATACCTTATGCTACCATTTATATATGTCTTCTCATTATTTGTGTAATTATCACACCTTTCTATTTCTTTATCCAATATTGTAGACTGGAATATCCTTCTCTAGATTAAGTCTCTGAAAGAAAATCAGAGACCATATCACGTTCCATTTTCCTTTTTCTCCTTCTTCTTTTCAACCAGACATGTTTAAGCATATATATTAAGAATATCTTCACTAATTTTAAGATTATGGATATTCTTCTATATTGTCAGCCACCACTGTTATACATGGGGGATTTTTACTTTTAATTGTAGTCCTATAATCCATTTGGAATGATTTACTTGTGAATAATGTTAGTTGATGGTCAAGTGTTTTATTTTACAAATGGATATGATTTAGTCTATAAAACAAATATAGCATCATTTTAAAAGTTGATTTGAAGAATATGGAATCTGAATAATGTTTGGAAAACTGATATCTTTGAAACACTGTTTTCAGTCACAATTATAGCATATCTCTCCATTTAATCAGAGCTTTTACACACTTTGTATCTCTCTATAATCTTCTTCATATAACTAATGTGCAGTTCCAATTATTTAACTACTTATCTTAAATAATTCATTGCTCTTTTGAACGGAATGATTATTTACATGTTTAAACGAATTCTTGCTCATGTAACAGTATTTTTGATGTTTCATATAGGAATCTAGCTTCCTTTCACATTACTGCACTTATTTACCAGTTCTAAACTTTTAAGTTATGTTCCACTAAAATAATAGAATTTCTCTTCTTCTCTAGTATTATTTACCTCTTATTCTTTTGATTCTCATTTTTTCATGACTGTGCTCTCCAGTGCCAGACTGAATCACACTAGTGTTTGCCAGGAGCATTTTCCTCTTCTTAAGTGTAGTGTAAACATCAGATAAATTCCTTGTCAGGGCAGAGCAGGCATCGAAGAGAGAGAACGTGAAAACGTGAAGGGGAATCATTGCTAGCTGGAAATCAACAGACTTGCTTCTCTAGGCTGTTTGGAGCTGGAGATGTTATTACAATGAGGCCAGCTGAGAATCAGAGGATCTCTCTCTAGTCCCAGGAATTAGTCTTGGTCAAATCTCTCAACTTCTTTAGACCTCATTTTCTTCACCTGTAACATGAAGAGTTGGACGAGTCTTTTTGATTTCTGAAATCCAGTGACTCCAAGATACCCTTCACCCACATGCCCTTGACAAAGACCAGATATAATTTTAGTTGTCTTCCTCTGCGTCAACATTATTATCCATATCACCACTTAAAGACATATCAAATGTCTACTTTTGCATGACACTGATAAAACAGGTTCCATACCAAATCGCTGTTCATTGGGATAACAAATCTATAGTTAATTGTTTAGAGGTAAGTATAGAGATGGGCCCTGCTGGAACCAACAATTAATGGGCCAAAATGTCTTGCTTTATTTTACAGTGAGGCTGTGGAAACATTCCTTAATACACCAGAAATCTTCTGTACTTACATGTATGAAACAAATGGGAGCCTTGAATCCATGATTACGAGCTAATAAGGATATGATTTTTAAAATTTTGCTAATGATGCCATTTGCCTGGAATGGGACTGTTCTCTGGTGAGTAAAGAGCAGATGTATTCAAGGCCACTTTCATTCCTTTAATAAATATTTACTCAGCGCCTACCCCTTGCTTCAAGTTAGCAGTGATCTACCCTAAGAGCATTTGTATTCTCGTAGGGTGACACAGACCATAAACAAAAAGAGAATCTTGAGGTGATCAATAAAGTCATATATGTCAACCTTTTTTCATTCTGGACTATTTTTCACCCTTTCTCTTCTTTGACTGTTTCCCAGAACTCTAAGCATGGACTTGAAAACACAGAATGCATGGGTACCAAGTTTCTTCTCGCAACACCCCTGTTTCAAAGACATAGTGTTTATCATCTGAGAGTACGTCTCTTTAAGACTAAGTTCCTATGAATCAGCATTATTTCATCACTTTCTTGAGAGGACGGATGATATTATGAAGGGGAAACAAAATATCATATGGGATTTATACTCGAAATGATCTTTCCACTCTAATTGTGTTATTTAATGTGGTGTGATTTGGGGCAAGTCAGTTACTCCTTCAGAGACAGTGGTGTTAATACACTGAAAAGTATTCTATAGAGATTAAATGAAGCAAAGTATGAGAAACTGCTTTGTAAATTGCAAAGCAATCTATTTCAGCTTATTTTTTCTAATAATATTTTCATTTATCCAATCCTTTTTGACTCTACGCAACATACCTAGACTGACTTTTGTCATTTATTCAACAATAAAATGGGTCAAAATGGTTGAATATTAGAAATTTCATATGGTTCAACTTAATTAATAGGCCATCACAATATTTAATTTGGTTATAATTACAGTTAAATTTTTCATGTTGCCTTCCCATGTGCCAGGCACTCTAAGCATCTGATATGTAGTCCCTCATTTAATCCTCACAACGTTGCTATGGAGACAATACTATTAACCCCTATTGTATGGATGAGGAATATTAGAGGTTATATAATTGACCAAGGTCACACAGCTGGTACCCAAGCAGTCTACCTCCAAAATCTCTTTTAGGGATCCATTAGAGGTCATGGTGCTTACATTGTAAAAGGATCACCCTGGTTCCTGGTTGGCGAATGGACCAGAGGGAACTAAGCAAGAAAACACATGGCTACTGAAATGATCCGGTCAAGCAATTCTGAATACAGGATTTCCTCCCTTTTTAAGGCTGAATACTTTTCCATTGTATGGATGCTCCAGATTTTCTTCATCCTTTCACCCACGGATTAACAATTAGGTAGTTTCCATCTCTTGGCTATTGTGAATAATATTGCAGTGCATTTTGTCAAACGATTTCCTGGCACTTAGTGGGTTTGAAAAAATTCTTCTTATACACATTAGTTACTGTAATGAACTACATTTCCAGTGTCTAAAGTTTAAATATTTGTCATTCTACAGAAATACCTTATCTAATCATGATTTGTGTTGTTATCAGTTCATGAATGATCTAAGATTTTTGTACAAAAATTTGCTGTAATGTCTTTTTTGCATGTATTCAGGAACTTTGCATAATATGGGTATTCCCTGATTCTTGATTTTTAGTAGAGTTTTCTAGTAAGCATTTAGGATAGGAAGTATCTTCCTAGATGTGAGGCAGAGAGCAGAAAAATAATAAAAGTGATAGTTATATTTAATTATATCAAAAGGATATAAAACTGTCGCTTTGCTAAATTGTTTGTACACACCCTTTGCTTATTTGTAAGAATGGCACATATAATTTTATTAATGAAAAGAACATTCAATAAACAATTTTAACATAAAACAATATCTATTGAGAACTTATATGAAAATTTTAGCAATATGCTGTCACCAATTTCCTCATCTGCAAAATGGAGATAGATAATACCATCTTCCTTATGGGTTGCTGTGAAAATACTCAAGAGTAATGTACGTATAATGCTTATCACCATGTCGGTGGGAAAGTGATGCCCCATTAATTTTTCCGCCAGGATGATGACAGCTTTTTTTACACTTGAAGACTGTAGTTTTCAAAATATGTTCTACTGTTGTAAAGTGAATCCTTTTTACAAACTCTTTGTAGAGTTAGATGATCCCTTTGGAATACAAATTCAGGCTCCCGTGTGTGTGTGTCTATACGCACATCTCTCAAATAGTACTTCAAGCCTTATAATGAAAAGCTACTTTCCCCACTCTTGACTCTGGTTCCAAAAACAACTTCTTCAATTTTCTGGTTGAAAATCTATATTTCTAAATTAGCTACTCATACAGCATTTTCACTTTTCAGCTTTTGACTATTTATACTTTCTTTCTTCTCTGAAACAATCAGCATGAAGAGTTCTTACATATGTTAAAAACATAATTCTCCTTGCCAAATATATCTATTTAATGAATTAGGATAAATCAAAATTCAATGTCTACTGTTTTATAAGTGTTTACCATTTTATAGCATATGAATCTTAACCAGAGATGTGCTACGTCAGATATTATGAATACATTTTCTTTCTCACTTTTTCCTTTGACCTTTTAAATGCGAAAATTCTCTTGTTTCTTTGTTGTCTTCCTCTGGATTCATCACTGGTTCATCTCCTTCCACCGGAAATTTAAATCTCTTTCCAGCAACTTCTGATGCATGAGACAATTCATGGGCTTCAGGTTTTGCTTGGGGACATCCCTCTTGGGTTTAAACATATACACAGGCCCACATATACACAGTATGTTTGGAAGGATAGAGGAGAAAAGGATGTTTATCTCTGTGCAAAATGACTGGGAGACAGTGGTAGAGTGAGAATATTTTACTGACTTTGCACCACTCTTTGAAATTTTCCTATACGTGTATCTACGACGTAGTGGCCTCACTCCCCCCAGATTTTTAAAATTAAAATAGCGTTATATCTTGATGTACTGGCTTGGGACAGCAAGTTGTAGAGAAATGTGAATATATGATCCAATTTTTAAACGAAATTAAGAAAAGCAAACTCGCACAAAAAATTTATAATTTTAAATATGGGCACATCATTCTATGAGTCTGTGTAAAGGTGGGGAAAGGAATGAAGAAAAGCTGTTCAACATCCAGCTACTTGTAGAGTCTAGGAGTCCAGGGAAAGCCGCACCTCCAGCCCTGCCCCTGGAGCTCATTTCCTCCCCCTGTGAAGTCGGCCTGACTTATTCCAGCCCCACCCCTGCCTCTTCCCGCCCCTGGAACTGGTCACCGCCCACAACGTTCGGGCCTGGCTCCGCCAAAAGCCTGGTCTCCGCCCACACCCTTGTCCCCACCCACAGCCCCGCCACTAGAGCTGGTTTCCACCCACAGTCCCGCCCCTAGACTTGGTCCCTGTCCCTGGTGCTGACCCAGCCCGCGACCTGGCCTTTAACTCACTCTAGAAACTAGACATCTCCCCCGAGGCTGGGGTGCATGGCCTCGCCCCACCCCGCACACCGCCTCAACTCGGAGCGCCCAAACGTCTCTCCTCCACGAACTTCCTTCCTCCCCGAATGCCCGCCCGAGACCGGAAGCGGAAGCACAGGCGGCGCCGTGGATCAAGTGGGGGGCTTCGAGGTGTGTTCCATCTTCTAGGCGCAGATCGGATTCTTGTGGACGTTAGGTCTCAGGGGCGGGACGTGGTGAGCGGCAGGTGGTCCTGGCTCGGGTAGGGGTCCAGGGAGGGGCCTGGGCTGCAGGCAGCCCCATCAGGGCCCAGTGTCCCTCTGTCCCCCCCACAGCCCCGTTTCCCCCAGGCAGTTCAATCAGGGCCCCCGAGGCTGCTGTTCCTCCAGGCTCCAGGCACCGCTGTGTCCTCCTCAGAGTCCCTGTCATCGTCCTCCGTGTGATTTTGTCCCCAGGGGGCTTATCAGCTTCTGCAGGCGGTGTTTGGGTTGTTACAAATGGGGGCGCTCCTGGCGTCTATAGGGGGATGCAGGAATGCTGCTCAGCATCCTCCAGGGCCCAGGACAGCCCAACAGAGATTTATCCGGCCCCAAATGTCAGTGGTGCCAAGGTTGAGAGACCTGCTCCAGGGCCTGAAAATCTCCTGAGCCCTGAATGAAGTGTGGAAATTGTTGACAAGTCAGCAAGTCATTAACAAGGTCCCTAAATGACAAGCTTGTTTAAAGGGTCCAGAGTCACCAAAAAGTCTCTGTACAGGCAAGTGAGTTGAGCAACTCAAGTGCACACAGCATGAAGCTGCTTTCTCCCATCTTGGGGAGCAGGTGGCTGGATAAGAATCTGGAAAATCCAGTCACAGCCTACAGTTACAGTTAAATCAGTAAATACAAAAAAAGAAGTGTGAATGGTGTAGCCTTTCCATCCAACACCATATGAAAGGCCTCAAAAGTTTGTTTGCCCTTTTTTTCCCCCCTCAGACAATAAAGCATCCGTGGAGCTCAAGTTTGAGGTGAAATCAGTCTCAGGGTCCACCAGTCTTCGCTGATCCATGGATTTCTGTGTGACCAAGTGAGTACCCTGTGGACTTGGTACCAAGAGGTTCTGGCAGCCTCTGCTGTGCAGAAGACCTGTCACTGGAGTTTCCTGGGCTCGGGTTGTCACCACATGGACTCACTGAGAGTAAGGGTATCTTGAGAAAAATTATTGATGTTTGATGGATTATATTCAAGGGAAAGATGGTAAACTGTGTGTGGTTCTGTGTGGTAAATATTTCAGTAAGTACAGTTATATGCAAATAAGAACATATGAAAGAAACTTAAATAACTGCAAATGTGTATTATAGTAGAAAATATAGATTTACTTGCATTGCATAGTACTCAAAAGTCAGGATTTATATATATTATAAATACAGAAATGTTTTGCATATGTATGTAGTATTAGAAGACATCCCATTAAATATTACCAGGGATACACAGCAACATTCCTTAGAACCATTCAATTTGACTTCTAAAGTCCTATAAATCCTCCACAAAAATTTGAAATAGAGGAGCATTCAGAGAAAAAGATGATTGGAACTTCTTTGTATTTATAACAAATTTAGAAGTGAATTTGCCAGTAGCCAGATTTATTTTGAGCATTTTTTTCTTTATGACATTTCAAATCATTTAGAGGAATAGTAAGCAACATTGTAGATTGAAGGGAAGGGCGCTAGTCTCCAAAAAGACTGTCCTCACCACCTTGCCTTCTAAACGGAAATTAACTTTGTTTCTTGAAACTTTTCTAAAATAACGATCTGGTGATTCACGTTGTAGAGAATCTTGTTAAGTAATTTTGTATTTAGTCGTTGGCTTCTACTAATTGTGTGTGTGTGTGCCTTTTTCATTCTAACTTTCTTGTGACATTCTTGAGGGGAATGTGTGCTTGTCATGCAATAGATAGTCTCTGAGTGTATAAATTATGGTGACCAACCATCCTCGTTTATTCAGGACAGAGGGGTTTTCCAGGACACAGGACGTTTAGTGTTCAAACCAGGGCAGTCCTAGACAAACCAGGATGGTTTCTCATCTCATGAGCCAGGCCCTGGGCCACATGCATGGGGACCTGCAGAACCAGAGAGAACTTGTCCCAACTCCAAGGAATTTATATTGTATTTGGGAATTTGGATTTTAGACAGTTAATGATGAGAGTGATGTGGGAGTTTGTCACAAGGGGAATCAACCTGCAGGGCCAGGGAATTCCTCTTGAGAATGACTGATATTTAGCTTGAGAGCTAGAGTTGGGCCTGGATTTAGCTAGTTGGATGGTTAAACTGGATGAGGGTGTGTGAGTGTGTTCAAGAGAGCGTTTCAGGCAGAGGGACCCACATGAGGACACCCCTGAAGCAGAGAGCCTGGTATGTCCATGAAATGAGAAGAGGGATGGCTGAGCCAAGTCAACACAGGGGGAGGGGTGTGAGCCACACCGGCGAGGGGGAAACAGGTTGGACCAGATCAGAGGTGAATTGGGACTCTGTTCTAAGAACAGTGGGAAGACTCTGGAGAGATGCGAGTAGAAGGATGATGTAATTACCTTTTGGTCTAAGCACCTGGGTTAAAATGGACTTCATGGTTAAGAATGAAGACTTAAGAGGCAAGATGGGAGGTGCTGGGAATAAGATTAGGAATAAGATGATTCTTCCCTACGCCTGGCTGATGGCTGTGGAGTTGGAAATAAGGAGAAAGAAAAGACCTTGGAGTGTAGAACCGAGAGAACGTAACGGTACTTTCTTGCCTGCATGTGTCAGATGTCACAGGGCACTGACTGTGCTCCTTGTTGCTGTCCGTGTAGACCTGCAGGTGTCCCCTCGCCCAGGTCTGTGTGTTCACCCCTCTTTGCCACTCACATGCTCCCCTCCACATCCTAAAGGAAATCAGGCCTTACTTGTGAGGGGGTTGTCTCACAAGGGAGACACCTAGGAGAGCCCCTGCAGGCTTCAGAGCAGTCCCTTCAGCATCTCCCTCAGCCTCATCCCTTCCCCTCTCTCGCCTTCCACACCCAGAAGGACCCCTGCTCAGTATTCCACATCCCCATGTTCTTACTCCCCCAGGCTTGAGAAGGGTTGGGCAGCCACCGGGGTGGACATCATCTGCACCTTCCACTCTGACTCGCGCAGGTCTGGGGCTGGACAGAGAGTGACTCTACTGGAAGTTGAGACATGAGACCCAGGGCTTCTCCCACCTGGGTTCCTTCACCCAGGACGGGGACAGCCTCTACGTCACTGGTGAGGGGCTGTGCTACAGCCTTGCTGTCTCTCCCAGTCGGAGTTCTGTGTTGCATCCTCTGTTCTAAAGTGAGCTGTGATCCATCTCTCTATCCTCCCAGTCTGGGTTCAGTCTTGTCATCACTGTGTGATCACTGGCTTCAGCCACCTTCCATCTCGTTGCCTCCCCCCTGAACACCGCTCCCCTCTTCCCCTCTGCTTTCCCCTCTGCATTTCCCACAAAGGTCCCTACATCCTCCCTCTCCCTTAATCCTTTATGTTCACCCCAACTCTTGCTCTACTCCTCTCGCCTTCTCTCCACAGGTTACACCTATGGAGCCGTGGCCCCAACTACAACCAGTGAGTATTCCTGGCCCTGATCTCCTGGGTCCCGTCCGCATTTGGGGTTAAGGAGCACATGTTCTCCTACACCTGCTGTCCTTGGTGAGGGAAGGACCTGGAAGGGCCCTAATTCATCCCTTCTCTCCCTCCCGGGTTCTGGTGGAGAGTCCCAGCCCAGGGTGAGAAAGCCTTAGACAGAGACATGTTCTCCACCACATTCTGACCCCACGTGGTTTTCACTTTAATTCTGCTAAAGCGCCGCCCTTGGTCCTCCTTTTCCACGTATCCCATCCATTTGTCCAGTTTTCTGCCCATCCATCTGTCTCTCCTCCAAGTTCAGTCTCTCTTGTTCACCTATCTCTCTCTCTTGGGCTCCTCTCATCCACAGGCTTGCTCATCTCTCTACTCACACAGTCACCCGTCCAGTCACTCTCATTTATGCTTCAGCTGTGAATGGTGGTCCTGGGACAGCCACTGCTGGAGCCCGGGTGAGCCTGGGGGCTCCCCCCACTCTATCCCTCCCTGAAGGCAGCCATCGCCACAGCTCCCGAGCCAGCCACCACGTCCCTGCATACTTGATCATCACCTGTGCCACGAGAAGCCACCACAGGTATGTGGGGGCCCCTTTTCCTACCCAAGAGAAGCTCTCTGGCCCCACTCCTCCACCAGCCAGTTGTGATCCAGGAGCTGGGAAGCCAGGGTGTGAAATTCTGGTTTTAGGGCAATCATTCTGATCACAAAGATTATACCAATGATTTAGTCTAAGGCCAGCCCTCAGAGAGCCCCTAGTCTTGGGAAATTAACACACCATTATGATACAATGTGAGATGTTTCTGGGAGAGGCACCTGGCATAATTTGGAGTGGAATAGCTTGCTAGAGAAAATTTCACCAGAATGGAGTCTTTAAGAATGTGTAGGAGGGACCCTGGTAAATAGAGGATGAAGGGTTTTCCTGGCAGAGTGGATTCCATGAGCAAAGGCTCCATCCAGAAGCAACATGCCGTAAGGGGAGAATTTAAATGAATTTGGGTTGCGTGAAGCATGAAGTTTAACCCACAGTAGATGGATAAAATGAGACTGAAAGGTCAGCAGGAGCCAGATTGAGTAGAGCCCTGAGTGCCAGGTCAAGAAGGTTGAACTAAACACTGAAGGCCATAGGGAGCCATGGGTGGTACTAGAGCAGTGGTGGCCTTAGTGAGGTATTCATTTCAGAAAGTTCTTTTAGTGGTCCATGTAGAACATCCTTTAGATAGAGCATCCAGTGAGCCTGCTGGGGTGTTGGTCCGGGTGAAGGAAGTTAAGACCTGAGCTGTGACAGGGATGGAGTGTATGTGAGGACCAGTGTGCAACTGGAATTGGTGTTACTGGGAGGAAGGAGGAGCTGAGCAGATATGCTGGTTCTGACTTGGGTGAGCACATTGGTGGGTGGTGGTGCCAGTGGGACAGAAGACGACAGATTATAATGAGTGCAGGACTATGGTCTGGTCTCAGGCCAGCTCTCAGTGATGGCCATCGCTCTCCATCTCATCTTGCAGCTTTGGGGCACAACCTGAAGACCCTCAGAGTCAACTTCACCATCTCCACCCTCCGATATTCATCAGACAGGAGCAACAGCTCAGCCACGTTCAACTCCACTGAGAGGGTCCTGCAGAGCCTGGTGAGACCCTGGTCCCAGCAGCTCCTGGTGGGTTAAATCCCACCCAGCCCCTCCCCCAACCCCTGTCCCTCCTGCTCATCCTCCTCCTCCTTCCTCCCCAGCTGGATCCTTGTTCAAGAAGAGCAGCCTGGGCCCATTCTACTTGAGTTGCAGACTGGTCTCCCTCAGGTGCCACCCTCCCCTGAACATTTGCCCCTTATGACCACTTTTGTGACCACCCCTCCTTGTCTCCCCACCGTCCTCCAATTTCCTCCTTCCAGTTCTGGCCCCCACCCCCAGAGGTTTCAGGACCTCTCTCTAGAGTCCCCACATCCCTCTCTCCCCAGGCCTGAGAAGGATGGGGCAGCCACCAGTGTGACGCCATCTGCACACACCACCCTGATCCCATGGGTCACCATGCCTCTGTGCTGGGAGCTGAGAGTCCCCACCTGGCTGCTCTTCTTCTCGCTGGCTCCAGGCTCTGCAACCCAGAGTTTATCCATCTACAGAGAGCACCAGCTACATTTCCGCATCATCGTCGGGAACCTCAGCAACCTGGAGCCCACATCCTTGGAGTACACTGCCCTGCTGAGAGACACCCAGGACCATGTGGAGTCTCCCCTCTCCCGCCTCTCTTTGTCCTGAGGGCAGCATCATTCCTCTGCCTGACTTACATCTGTTACATGATTGTTTCAACCCTTCACTTTTCCTGCGTGTCTGGGTTCTCTTAGTGTCCAGAGGTGATGTCCTAGCTGACATGCCCATTTCTCACATGGGTAAACTGAAGCTCAGAAAGGGGAGTATTGTGCCTAGGGTCACACAGTGAGTTAGGGGCAGAGCCAGGATTTGAAGTCAGGTCTCCCTTGCCCCAAGGTCTGTGAGCTACAAGTAGGGGGACCTGCACCCCTCCCCCCATGTCCACTGGGTGCTGTGTGTCCTACCCTCCTGGAGTTTATCTTGTAGCTGGCAATAACAAGAATAGAGAATTGAAAATTATCAATTATTTGATGTGAACAAACTCATACTTGCAGGCGGAAATCAGAGAAGACTTCCTACAGGAAATTACATTGTACGTTAATCCTAGAAAATGAATATTAAGCAAATAGATAAAGGAGAAGTGGATGATGTGTTGCTAGGCACGGAAGAACACTTTTGAGTTGGATTTTACAAATTTAGAGAGATCCTGTAGGCTTGCCAACTGTGATGACCCATTCTGCCCCCGGCTGTCATAAGAAAGTCCAGCCCAAATTCAGTCCTCTGTGCCCAGAAGTATGAATTTGGTTTAATTTATTACACTTTTGTTCTGTGATAATGGTCTTGGATTTTGTAGCAAAGTGTGCTCACATTTTAGAGATGGAAACTAAAATGGTCTGAAACATGATGATGTCTACTTGACTTTAATATTTCATTGAAAACTTGAGATGAATCAAGGGTGGCAAGTGTTAATAATTTATACATTGATTCAATATTGTCTTAATTAGATGGAATATACATTGTTACATCTAGATGATGGATGTTTATGAGACTGTTCCCTTTGTTTTTCTGTGTCTAAAAAGTTTTATTAAAAAGAGTGAAACACACTCACATGCATTCTCCGTTTCATTCACTTCCAGAATATTCTCCCAACAGAGATGATGCCTTGACTGAGAAGCCAGGTAAACCTGCAGGAAGCCTCCGCCCATGGTAGGGGGAGTGTAACTTGATGCTGTGCCTCATTGAAGAGAACCATGCGCACAGGGTCTTGGATGATGAGGAAAGTTGGCCAACCCTTGTCAAGGACGGTTGAGGCACAGTGGGGTCACCAGGAGCCCTGGGGCGATGACAGGACGTGGCTCATCCCACGACATGTCTCCCCAGACCTCCCCTTCTGGGCCCTCATCCTCATTGGCTTGGCGGGCTCCTGGTGCTCATCACAGACCTGATCTGCTGTGTCCTGGTAAGCCATGATGTGTTGCTTGTCTTCTTACTATTGGGTTGTAAGATCTCTTTATATATTATAAATACATGTCCTTTTCTAGGGATATGTTTTGCAGATGTTTTCTCCCAGTCTGTGCGTGGCTTGCCATCTCCTTCACCACATGAGTCATTGGGGAAATGTAAGTGACAGTCATCATGAGATTCCACCACACTTGAGAATGGCTAAAATTAAAATGACTGACTATAGCAATTGTTGTTGAAGATGTCAAGTCACTGAAACTCTCATCGAGTGCTGGTGAAAAATAGCTTGGCTGCGTCTTTAAAAATTACATACGTCTACCCAGCCATTCCTCTCCTAGGAATCCTTCCAAGGGAAATAAACACATATGTCTATACACAGACTTGTACACACATGTTGATAACAACCTATTTATAGTAGATAAAAATGGAAACCAACCCAAAATGTCCATCTACTGGTGAACGGATACACAAAGTGTGGTTTATCCACACAGTGAGAAACTATTCAACCATAAAGAGGAATGAATTATTTTTTTTCTTTTTTAATTGTTCTATTGAAATTATAAAGGGTTTTAACATTGTGTAATGTCGGGTGTTCATTATTATTTGTGAATTTCTGTATAGACTGCATCGTGCTTACCAGCAGTAGTCTAACATTTATCCATCGCCATGCATATGTGCCCCTTTAATTCTTTCACTCAACACCCAGCCCCCTTCCCCTCTGGTAACCACTAATCTGTTCTCTTTATCCCTGTGTATGTTTATCTTCTACATATGAGTGAAATAATGCTAAGTGTCTTTGTCTGGCTTATTTCGTTTATCGTCATACCCTCAAGGTCCATCCAGGTTGTTGCAAACAGGACGATCTTGTCTTTTTTTCTGGCTGAGTAGTATTCCATTGTACATAATACATACCACATTTTCTTTATCTGCTCGTCTGTAGCAGGGCACTTGGATTGCTTCCATCTCTTGGCTATTGTGAATAATGCCGCAGTGAACACAGGGGTGCGTAAATGTCTTTGAATTGTTGATTTCAATTTCTTTGGATAAATACCCAGTAGTGGGATAGCTGGAAGGTATGGTATTTCTATTTTTAACTTTTTGAGAAATCTCCATACTGTTTTCCCTGGTGGTTGCACCAGTTTGCGTTCTCACCAGCAGTGTGTGAGGGTGACATTTTCTCCTTATCCTCTCCAACATTTGTTATTTTCTGTCTTGGGATGTATAGCCATTCTGACAGGTGTAAGGTGATCTCAAATTGTAGTTTTGATTTGAATATCCCTAATAATTAGTGATGATATACATATTTTCATGTGTCTGTTGGGCTTCTGTATATCTTCTTTGGAAAAATGTCTGTTCATATCCTCTGTCCATTTTTAGATTGGATTGTCTGTTTTTTTGTTGTTGGGTTGTATGAGTTGTTTATATATTTTGGAGATTAACCCCTTGTCAGATATATGATTTGCAAATATTTTCTCCCAGTTAGTGGGCTGTCTTTTCGTTTTTTTTTTTTTTTGTGAGGAAGATCAGCCCTGAGCTAACATTTGTGCTAATCCTCCTCTTTTTTTCTGAGGAAGACTGGCTCTGAGCTAACATCAATTGCCAATCCTCCTCTTTTTTTTTCCTTCCAAAGTCCCCGTTGATAGTTGTATGTCATAGTTGCACATTCTTCTATTTGCTGTATGTGGGACGCGGCCTCAGCATGGCCGAACAAGCGGTGCATCTATGCGCGTCTGGGATCTGAACCTGGGCAGCCAGTAGCGGTTCGCGTGCAGTTAACCACTAATCCACGGGGCCGGCACTGGCTTTTTGTTTTGTTCATCGTTTCCTTTGCCTTGCAGAAGCCTTTTAGTCTCATGTAGTCCCATTTGTATATTTTTTCTTTTCTTTCCCTTGCCTGAGTAGACATGGTATTGTAAAAGATGCTATTAAGACCGATGTCAAAAACTGTACTGTGTATATTTCCTTCTAGGAGTTTTATTGTTTCAAGTGTTAGAGTCAAGTCTTTTATCCATTTCAAGTTAATTTTTGTGTACGGTGGAAGATAATCGTCTACTTTCATTCTTTTGCATGTGGCTGTCCAGTTTTCCCAACAGCATTTATTGAAGAGACCTTCCTTTCTCCATTGTATGATCTTGGCTCCTTTGTCAGAGATTAACTGACCACAGATGTGTGGTTTTCTTTCTGGGCTTTCCGTTCTGTTCCATTGATCTATGAGTCTGCTTTTGTGCCAAAACCATGCCATTTTGATTACTATAGCTATGTAATATATTTTCAAGTTACGATTGTGATGCCTCCTGCTTTGTTCTTTCTTCTCAGGATTGCTTTGCCTGTTCAAGGTCTTTTGTTATTCCGTATATATTTTAGGATTCTGTGTTCTATTTCTATGAAGAATGTCATTGGGATTCTGATTGGGATTGCCTTGAATCTGTAGATTACTTTAGGTAATATGGACATTTTAACTGTGTTTATTCTTCCAATCCATGTGCATGGAATATCTTCCCATTACTTCAGGTCATCACTGGTTTCTTTCAATAATGTCTTATAGTTTTCATTGTATAGGTCTTTAACCTAATTGGTTAAATTTATCCCTAGACACTTTTTTCTTTTTGTTGCAATTGTAAATGGGATTGTATTCTTGAGTTCTCTTTCTGTTAGTTCATTATTAGAGTATAGAAATGCAACTGATTTTTGTAAGATGATTTTGTACACTGCAACTTTGCTGTAGTAGTTGATTATTTCTAATAGTTTTCTGATGGATTCTTTAGGGTTTTCTATATTTACAATCATGTCATCTGCAAACAGCAAGAGTTTCATGTCATGCTTTCCAATTTGGATTCCTTTTATTTCTTTTTCCAGCCTAATTGCTCTGGGCAAAACCTCCAGTACTATGTTGAATGGGAGTGGCGAGAGTGGGCACCTTTGTCTTCTTCCTGTTCTCAGGGGAATGGCTTTAAATTTTTCACCATTAAGTATGATGTTGACTGTGTGTTTGTGATATATGGCCTTTATTCTGTTGAGGTACGTTCCTTCTATACCCAATTTATTGAGAGTTTTTATCATGAATGTATATTGGATCTTGTCAAATCCTTTCTCTGCATCTGTGGAGAGGATCATATGATTTTTATTCCTCATTTTGTTAATGTGGTGTATCACATTGATTGATTTGCAGATGTTGAACCATCCCTGTATCCCTGGTATAAATTCCACTTGATCATGGTATATGATCCTTTTAATATATTGTTGTGTTCGATTTGTTGATATTTAGCTGAGGATTTTTGCATCTGTTTTCGTCAGCGATATTGGCCTGTAATATTCCTTCTTTGTTCTATCCTTGCCTGCTTTTGCTGTCATGGTGATGTTGGCCTCATAGAATGAATTAGGAAGTGTTCCATCTTCTTCAACTGTTTCGAATAGTTTGAGAAGCATAGGTATTAAATCTTGTTTGAATATTTGGTAGAATTCTCCAGAGAAGACATCTGGTCCTGGACTTTTGTTATTTGGGAGGTTTTTGATGACCATTTCGTTCTCTTTACATGTGATTGGTCTGTTCATTTTCTCTATTTCTTCTTGATTCAGTTTTGGGAGGTTGTGTGAATCTAAGAATTTATCTATTTCTTTTAGGTTATCCACTTTGGTGGTATGTAAGTTGTTCAGTGTATTCTCTTATTGTCCTTTGGATTTCTGTGGTATCTGTTGTAATTTCTCCTCTTTCATTTCTAATTTTATGTCTTTGAGCCTTCTCTCTTTTTTTCTTAGTGAGTCTGGTTAAGGGTCTGTCAATTTTGTTTCAGTCTTCTCAAAGAACCAGCTCTTTGTTTCATTGATCCTTTCTACTTTTTTTTAGTCTCTATTTCATTTATTTCTGCTCTAATTTTTATTATTTCCCTCATTCTGCTGACTTTGGGCTTCATTTATTCTTCATTTTCTGGTTCTATTAGGTGTAGTTTAAGGTTACTTATTTGGTATTTTTCTTTGTTGAGCTGTGCTTGTATTGCTATGAATTTCCTTTTTAGAACTGCTTTTGCTGCATCCCATAAGAGTTGTTTTGTTGTCTTTTCATTTTTGTTTGTCTTCAGGTATTTTTTGATTTCTCCTTTGATTTGTTCATTGATCCAATGGTTCTTCAGTCATGTGATCTTGAGTCTCCACATATTTGTGACTTCCCTATCTTTTTTCTCGTAGTTGATTTCAAGTGTCATAGCATTGTGGTCAGAAAAGAAGCTTGATATGATTTCAATCTTAAATTTATTCAGGCTTGCCTTGTTTCACAACATATGGTCTATCTTTGAGACTGTTCCATGTGCACTTAAGAAGAATGTGTATTCTGCTGTTTTGGGAGGGTATGCTCTATGTATATCGATTAAGTTCATCTCATCATATGTTTCATTTAATTCCACTATTGACTTGTTGCCTTTCTCTGCATGATCTATCCCTGGATGTAAGTGGGGTGTTCAGGTCCCCTGCTATTATTGTGTTGCTGTTAATTTCTCCCTGTGGGTCTATTAATAGTTGCTTTATATTCTTTTGTGCTTCTGTGTTAGATGCATACATCTTTATAAGTTTTATGTCCTCTTGTTGGAAAGTCCCCTTTATCATTATATACCGACCGTCTTTGTCTCTGATAGTCTTTTTTATCTTGAAGTCTGCTTTGTCTGATATAAGTATGGCAACACCGACTTTCTATGGGTATTTGTGCCACCTGCGAAAGCATGAGCTGTGTTTCTGATCCCACCCCATATGCCGGAAGTTGCGTGGGTACAGTGGGTGTTCCACTCGCTGGGAAAGCATTCCCACTGGGCTCAGAGCTGCCGCCACATGGAGGCACGTACACATTTGTGAGACCGCAACAATACTATGGGTATTTGTGCCACCTGCGAAAGCAGATATGTGCGAGTATGTCTGCTGCTGCTTTTTCTTATGCTCATGCCAGTCTCTGTGCTTGATGGGTGGGGCTTCTTCATGGGTTCTGAGCACTGACCTATCATTGGGACTGCAGTGACACGGTGCGCTTTCCAACTATCCAGGAAAGCATTCATGTGCCGGTCCAGGGCTGCCGCCAACCCCTCCCAGAGTTGCACCAAGGCGCATTCCTACTTTTGGGGATGCAGCATTACTATTGGCTCTCACACCAACATGGCAAGTGCTCAGGCGTGTGCACAGTGCTGCCAGGGAAGTGTTGGGGATAGGAATGAGTTCATAGTACATGCAATGACAAGCATAAATGTCAAAATAATTATGCTGAGTGAAAGACGCCAGTAAAAAATGAGTACATAGTATGTGATCCCATTTATAAATATTTTTGTAAAATATAGGAAAATCTATAGGGACATATACCAGATCACTCATTGCCTGGGAATGAGAATGTGTTTGCAAATGGCAGGGAAGGAGGAATTAAAATGAGCATGAGGAAATTTGGGGAAGATAGCATTCATTTTCTTGATTGTGGTGATGGTTCAATAAGTTATAATCAAAATGTATCAGATTGTTCACTTTAAATGTATGCAGTTTTCTGTATGTCATGAATACATCAATTAAGCTAGAACATGTAGGGGAAAGAGAGAGAGAGCTGAACGAGGGAAAAGGGAAGGAAAAGAAGGACTGAGGGTGAAAATTAAGTGGACAAAAGGAAGACGGAGACACAGGAGGCATCGGTTCTCCATGGCTTTAGCATCTCCTTCCCCTGGAGTCTCCCATACTGGGCAGCTGACTGGACCATTCTGATGTGCTCTCCTCACCTCACAAGTCACTGTCTGCTGGCGGAAGAAGGACGGCAACTATGAGGTCCAGTGACGACGCCTGGGCTATTACCTGCCTCATGGTGACCTACGGAAGCTGTGATGACTAGATCTGACTAGATCTGAGGTCCCTTTTTCCCAGCTGGGGTCCAGAGGAGCTTGACTGGAACAGAACGAAACCACATTGGACGGATGCAGGTTCTGAGCCTTTCTAGAATTGGCCCCTGCCAGGCTCACAGGGGACTAATTTGAAAGGTTTCACCTTCCTTAAGTCCTGAAAGTGACTGCAACTTCTGTCCTGTGGTGTCACACCAGTTCATCCCTCAGGGACACCATAATTGGTGAAAGCAGCACAGACGTTGCCATCATGTAAAATCGAATCTCCACTTCAATGCAAGGTTTCCCTTCTTAGCAAAATTTGGAACATCCCTCCCCTTCACTCTGTGCAGCCGTCACACCCCTCTCGATTCCTCCCCCACTGAAGGCCTGGCAGTCTCAGGTTCCCCTTTTCTGCTTCATTCTCTGAAGCTCAGATTCACCAGGACTTCCAGATCAATCTCCCTTGTTCGCTCCTCTCCCCACTCATGGGTCCTCCATAACGGGAAACAGGCCAAGATGGGAGGAGTGGGTGAGACATGATTCTGCAGTCCCCTTGGGCCTTGGGAGCTGAAATGACTAGGTGTCTGGGAAGCCTGAATCCCAGAGAAACACCAAGGCTCTGGGAAGAGAGTGTCTTCTCTGGATGTAAAAGTGAATAATACTCGGCGGGAGAAATCTGAGGGAAAAGAAAGAGTCTTTTTTCATCTTTCTCTGTACAGAGTCCAATTAGCCTCACAACAGAGGCTCCCCAACAAACAGCCCAGAGCATCCAAGGTATGAGGCAGGCTGCACTGTTCTGCAGTGTGTCTGTTGGAACAGATTACATTATCTGTACACACTGTGCAGATGACCACAGCAGAAGATACCCAAGGGCTGAGAATTAAAGTCACAGTCATGGCACTCTCTCAGACTTTTTGTGTGTGAGCGTCACATTCTCAATCTGAAGCAGAGATTCTCCGAGAATGCACACTATGAAGATTCTAATGATTAATAATATTAATATATTATTATTATACATTGCATACATTATACCTTATATACTGTACATTATAATTATAAATTAATGTATAATTATCATTATACATTAATATATTATTATATATTTATTATTATAATATCATTATAATGATTGATAATAGTTATCATTATTGACTAATTTCTTCTAAGCAACATGACTGGAAAGCTCTGCGTGTATTATCTCAGTTACCATCACAATTTTAGGTATTTATTCCCATTTTAAGCTAAAGATGTGGAGGCTCAGAAATATTAAATAACTTGAGAAAGAAGGAAAAAAATTACTACAAAGCTAAATTAAACACCTATTCAAACTAGGTGTCAAAGAAAGAAAGACGTTTTCTGACTTACAAACAGACTCATAGTTGACTTCCCACAGGCCTGCAGTGAAAGAATGGGTAAAGAATGTACATCAGGAAGAAGAAATGTGAACCCAGGAAAACATAACAGGAGTCATGAGGAAAGGAAAAAACGTCTGTCTAATTTAGTATTAGTTTTAAAGCAAGACATTAAAAACACATTCGAACCAAAATTCCAGATGATTACCACATGGAAGAATAGAGGAGAGAAGATTTAGCTAAAAGATAACTCATTTTTTAAGGAAGATATAAATACTAAGATACTCTATTATTGTTTAACACATTGCTCTCAGAAACTGATAAATCTGTGGGACAAAAGTAAGTAATGATAAAGAGGATTTGAAGAGTGCAACATACTCGATCAGACAAATAGACAAATCCCAACACACTGGCTTATTGTGAGACTTGTGATGCTGAAAACAGTCGTTCTCCTGACAGCATGATGCCAAAATGGCATATCAATTTTCATGAATCAAATTTCCAACACATATAAATCTAAAAACAGGGACAATCCAGTACTTCATTATATGCAACTGTGATTCAACATGCAACAAATACCAGAAAAATAGAGACCCAGAAGTAGGTATCTTTTTTGAGAAGACAGCTATAACAGCTCTTTAGTGAAATATTATGTTGGAATCTATTGCAATATTACACAAAAAGGACAATCCATTTGGACTACGTATGTTTTCTCTGTGACTGTGAGGGCAAATCTCTAAGGAATCCCCTGATTGTGATAACTCTTGGTCTTAAAATACAAATAGATAAAACTCAGTAAAGGAAAATGAGAGAACAAAATGAGAAGGAAAGATCTCCTTTCTCTCCTCACCTCAAACCCAATCTCTCACCTCCGAAGGATCACTGTCTGTATCTTCTCTGTCATGCAAAGGAGTCCAAGAAAAGAAAATTATTGGTATATATCAAAGTTTCCAGAGCTCAAAGCAAGAAGACATCAGGACCCTTGCGGAGGCATTAATGTAGTCTGAGCTCCATGTCATCTGCGCCGTCTTCTGTTTTCATCATCTTGTTTGTCGGGATGTCCTTCTTGGCCCCTCACTCACCCTGCCTCGCTAGCGAGTGTGTCTTCATCAGTGCTACCGCCACTCTGTCTCTTGCCGTCTTCACTTTCCCTTCCTGTTTCCTGATATCTTCCTCAGTCACCAGAAGACGTTTGCAAAGGAGTTGTGGGATGTACAGACCAGCTCCTGGGATCATCTCTGCCGAATCTGAGACCAGGCAGTGGTGGGCATGGGACTGGAGTTCAGACCACCTGCGAGCTCACCTGGCAGGGATACACCTGTGCTACTAGGTGTAAGGTTGGGCAGGGCTTTGACAAGGTCCAAAGCACTTAACAGTTCTCCTGTACTCTGCAGGCCTGTAGACCTTGCAGTCTCTTCTGCCAGCAGAGTTGTTGGGGCTGCTCCAAGGTTTCCGCCCTTTGCTGACATCTGACCTCATTGCCAGGATAGGATGTGATCCTAGTAACTGGCCTTTTGAATATGTAACTGTACATTCTCAAAGGGATGGAGATGCTCAAACCAGGCTTTGGTTTAGATTGCTTTCCACAATCATTTCACTTCCTCTGTGATGATTGGACCATCATACTTCTTTTCCTCTTACCCTATAAAAATAAATTGTGAAAGTGGATGAGAGTTGTAAATGAAGCCTGCCTTCCCAGGACAATTATGTCAGATGTCTTGTTCTTCTACTCTCCCTCTCTCCCTGTAGGGATTAATCTAACCTATATCCTGGGACATCATCAAAGAGATTTGGGTCAAGAAAAGAAACCACGAGGTCAAAACTCAGGACTACGGCAGGTCATTTCTTCCCCCCATGGTTTTAGACGCTTATGTGTATGACTTTATTCTCTTTTTGTCCTTGTCACTCTCAACAACAAAATATTTTGTGCTCCCTGTCAGGACACACGGTCCCCAGTCTTTTTCTAAATCCCAAATCATACCATTCTTCTATACTATATGACTATTCATTTGATTAACCCATTGACCAGTTGGTGTTCATAGCTCCATTAGAGCTTAAATCA
The DNA here is from genome assembly GCF_057802395.1 of Ceratotherium simum simum. Classification (NCBI taxonomy): domain Eukaryota; kingdom Metazoa; phylum Chordata; class Mammalia; order Perissodactyla; family Rhinocerotidae; genus Ceratotherium; species Ceratotherium simum. Next base: position 7,120,644 of record NW_028261259.1, read on the forward strand.
GTAGTGAAATTATCATTCACCCCACTCCTAGTGACTCTTATTTGAAAACTGTGAACATTAAATCTCAGTGCAGAGAATGTATGTCTGAAAAAACTCGTCTTACAAATGGAGATTGTACTGTAAGTGGGAAGTACACACTGGATTTATGAAACTCAGGAAAAAAATGTAAACTCTCATTTTTAAGTTTTGTATAGACTGTACCCACATTGATAATATCTTGGTTATAGTTGGTTAAAATATACTATTAAAATTAGTTTCACTTGTTTGTTTTCATTTTTTAAAATGTAGCTACTAAAAAATATTTAAATTCCATATTATAGATTGCTTAATGTTACTATTGGACAGTGCTGGTGAAGCCATCAGTGAAAAGAAAGCCCAGAGAAAGTGATTAGGGAAAATTTTTCCCTAGAAAAGGAGTTTACACTGGCCCACACTGCCAGATGCAGCAAGAAGTCTCATACACACACACGCACACACACACACTGACAGAATGAAACAAACCTGTTCCTAGAGGCCCACAACTTCTCACATGGTATGAGGTTGCACTCTTACTTTGTCCTAAGTGGACTAATCTCAAGAAAGAAGTCAGAAGTCTAGGTAAATTACCAGTTAGGAAGATCTAAAACAAGAGAATAAAGCTCAAGATAAGTGGTGAATTTCCTGTTGTGGCTTCTGTTATTAATTCAATATGTAAGGGAGACTTTTCCAAGGAGAGTTGTTTTAAAACTCACTTTTTCTTTACTATGTAAAAATAGACAGGCTAAGTAAAGAATAATTACTCTAGCCAATCAATGAAAAAGAGATGATAGATCACGAATACCCTTATTATAAGTCACTACTGGAGTAGAGAGTCAGGGAACAGCTGACATTGGGTTAATTTGGCCTTAATTAGGCTGATTCTGATTTCATGACCCTCATATTGATTGTATTATGCTAGAACCTATGAAACTTCCCAGCCCCCCTACTATTTAACAACCAAGGCACACCAACCAGACCAGTCCTTGCTGACACATCCCCTGCCTCCATCTCTTCTGACAACACCTGGAGGATTTTCCCCAAATCCCACTCTGTCCCTGCGCTCTTCTACCTGACCCAGGGCCAGGGAATCATTTTCTCCAAGGCTCAGGCTCTGCGTGTGTCCAGCTCTGGGGATGGCACTTCTCCCTCGAGTGAAGACAAGGATCAGAGCGCAGACCCTGTGAGCTGCAGCAATTGGACATAGACTGGGGTTTGCTGACAGAAAAGAACCTTTAGTGGGCACGGTTACCAGGGTCCAAGAAACTCCAGTCATTCCTCCAGGAACTGTGATGCAGGACACAGCAGGAATGTCTGCATGTGGTTCGGCTTGGGAATGCCTGTAGGGTGACACAGGTGACATTGGTAATGCATTCGCCAATGTTGTTCACTCATTTATTCATCGTATGTCATGGAGTGCTTTCTACATACATCCAGGCAACAGTCTCACCCTCTGGGGCTCACAGGCAGTGTCAGAAGCATTTCTAAATTTTATTTCTAATATATAGGTACAGCACCGGTAATACACTAGCTGTTCCAAGCATTTTTCAAACATTAACTCCTTTAATACTCTCCATAAACCTACAAAATAAGTATGCTGATCATTATTGCCAACTGAGAGATGAAGAAACTGAGGCACCAATCAGGTAAAGAACTCAGTCAATACAAATATCTAATAAGGGATTGAGATGGAATTTGGACTTGAGGTGTTAGCTGCATATTCTGTGCTCTTTACCATGACATTTACTGTCTAAAGACTTCACATCATGAAATAATTTGATCAGTTATCCGTTTTCTTGGTTCATTGTGTAGTCACACTATTTTATCTGTCTGAAAAATAGAATACGTGCATAGAAACTACTGCACATACACACTCAAATTACATCTACCAATGTCCCCAGTCCCTGAAAATTAATAAAGAGAACATTTCAGAATGTTTCTTGTGCAGGTTGGGAGGACTCTGAGGAAGTCTCAGTGTTACTGTAAGAAGCTGAGGACAGGCTGGGAGTGGGTCTCAGGGGAAAGGTGTCCTCAGAAGTCACGATTGAATGAAAACATTGATGGGAGGGTCTCAGCAGTGACTGAATTCAGGATCTGGTGGTGTTTTAACCTGGTGCTTATCTTCTGGCTGTGGGTTTATGGTGATGCAGCACAGGGATAGAGGATGGTTCACTGTGTTCTTGGGGAAACCAGACCCATGAAAGAGAGGGAATGATGATTTCCTTAAACAATCGACTCGTGGTGGGAAAAATTTGGCCTGGAAGAGACAGTCGTGTGCCTGCTATAACCAGAAGGATTTGCCTCTGCTTCAGCGAAAGCAGACACTCGTTTTATCTCAATGGGAGGAAGGAGGAGGAAATCATGTAATGTTCTTCTGGATGTGAGATCTGTGATGGTAGAGACTGTGCTAGGAGCTTCTGAAAGGCTGCCCTGAGGCATTTCAGACCTTTGCTGTGACCAGAATGACAAGTGTAAGCACCACTGCGTATGTCTGGGAACAGTTAGTGTGTCAAGGAGAAGGCTCCCTGGTGCAGAGACTCACAGGAAGAAGCGAGTTTGGCTAGGGAAGGTTAGAGATGTGGCCAGTGTGGCTGGAGGGAGCCTGAGAAGAGAGAGGAGTGGAGAGAGGAGGGTGATCAGGCTGCATCCTGGGACATGGTAGACTGATACTTTCTGTTCCTCTGTGACAACATTACTCCAAATCCTGCCACCTATAAAGTACAAATATTTAACATCTCACAATTTCTGTTAGCCAAGCATCAAGCATGGCTTAGCTGGGTTCCTCTGCCTCAAAGTCTCTGTGAAGAAGGGGCTGTGGTCTCAACAGGGCTCAAATAGGGGAGGATTCCCACCCAAGTTCACTGGCATGGGTTTTGTCAGGATTCATTTGGACTGAGAGTCTGAGCTCCTGTCTGTCTGTTGGCTGGACACTCCCTCAGTTCTCTCCTATGGAGCCTCTACATAGTGCAACTGAAAACATCAACACTTGCTCTCCCAATTCTCGTGATTTGATAGAGAGTGAGAGCGAGAGTAAGAGCGAACGAGAGAGAGAGAGATGGAAACAGAAGGATGGAGGTAAGTAGGGAACCCAAGTAAGCCAGTAAGCAGGAAGTGACATTCGTTTTGTAATTAAAACTTGGAAGTGACATCCCATCACCTTGGCTGTGTTCTGTTGTTCAGAAGCCAGATACTGACCACTTAGTGGTGACACAAGGATGTGCACTTCAGGAGGCAGGGAGCATTGGGAACATTGCGGAGGCTCCCACCACATAGGCCAAGATGAGCCTCTTGGGACTGATTCTGAGTAAAACAGGGGACCGTGGAAGGATTAATGCCAGTGGATCACAATGTCTGAATTTCCTCTAATTTCAACCCCTCAGGATGCAGACCTGAAAATGAGGCTCTGAGCGGCAGTGACTCACCAAAGATGACACATCTGGGACTTAGAGAAGTTCTGACTGGTATTCTATGTGATGTCCTACTCCTTATACTTCCTCCATCTCTAAGTGTGTGCTTTAGACACATGTGACACCAGCCCACAGGTGTTGTACGTATTATTACATATACACCTGATGAGGTCCCTAGGAAGCTGTTTTTAGCCCAATCCTCATTGTGCGGCTTGGGAGACTGGGGAGATCTTGAGAGGCACAGCAGCTTTTCCAGGACACAGAACTGGTAGGAAAAAAGAGGTCTGACCTCAGCTCTGTCTCCTCAAAGCTGGGGCCTGGATAAACTCCCAAGGATCTGTGTGGAGGGTGGTGATTGGTATATGTGTACAGTGATGGAGATGACATGGACAAGGAGGGAGAGTAGCCAACAGCCTAGCGGGGGCTTTGAGTGGGTCTGATTGAAGGATGGGGCCAAGTAATAGAACCTTGAAGAAGTGACCTCACTTCCTTGGTGACAGCACCCAAAAGAACTTAGAACTCTGGTTACCAGGCACCCACATTGTAATCACAGCCTCCTGTAGAGTCCATTTGAGTGGAGACACTCGACACAGCAGGATGTTCTTGTGTTGTCCAGTGACTTTCCGAGGCTCTGGCCCCCGGAAAGCCAAGGAAGAGAGTGTGTTAAGTCGCTTTAGACATTGGCTCAGCCCTCACTGCGAATGTGTGTGGCCTTTTGACAGGAGGACCCATGAGGTAACACTGTAGGCCAGGGCAGACCACACTAGGTCAGGCCAGAACTGTGATCCCAAAAGGAGAGCCCCACACCCCTTGACCCTCATTGTTTGTGGGGGGGGGAGGTGGAGTTAGGGAAGCTGGGGATGAGAAGGACGCAGCCTGGGCAGGAGCAGGAATATAGATGGTGGTAGTCGGGCAGTGTGTCATGTTCGTACTCAAGATCTTGGCTGTAGGAGAGGAAGGTGAGCGCTAGGGACCAAGCTCCTCTATCCGCATGTGAATGCCGGGCCCTCAAGTTGTCCTCGCATTCCTTCCCTGGTGGAGTCTATGCAGATTCCCCTCTGTGCCTGATCTGTGGTTGAGTTTCCCACTGTGGCAAAGACCAGGCAGGCCCCTGATCCCCCCTGGCCTGACTGCTGGGCACTGTCATTGCAGAGCTGCACCCAGGAGATGGTCGAGGAGCTGGTGGATGGTTTCCAGTTTGCCATCTCCCTGGAGTGGACACAGGTGCACCAGTCCATCAATGACCAGAGCTGCTCTGAGGTGAGTGTGGGTGCAGAGGGCTCATCACACCCAGGACCCTGAGATGATCAAGGCAGTAGTAGAATCCAGACTCAAATATGAGATTCCCCTGGGACCCGTTGCCCCAGAATTTTCTCGCTACGTTGCCCCACAGTCCCACTCCCAAAGGAATCTGGACCTCCACTCCTCCCCAGAAGCTACACAGGAGGGTAGAGAGACACATCATTCCTCCTGGTGGTTCACCATGATGTCACTGACTGTATGTTCCTCCTCCTCTCCCCCAGTGTGAGGATGAGTCCACTGTGAATTTAAATGAGGCCTGCAGGATGCGTGGCCTCCAGGCAGGCATGATGGAGAAGCTGACAGAGTCCATTGCACCAGCTTTCCTGAGTAGGAACATCTCCAGCTTCACCACCTTCATGGTCAACTACTCGGCCTTAGACACATCCCACCGGGTGCTGGACCTGCTGTTTACTAGGTGAGTAGCCACTCACCCCTCTGCACAGCGGAGACTCTGCCCACTGCAAGCTGTGTACCTTGGGCAAATCCCCACATCTCTCTGAGACTCAGTTTGCTCTTCTGAAATGTTGGGGTGGAGAGGATAAATTTCATGGTGATCTTGTAGGGACTAATGGGATCAGCTATGGCAGGGGTTTGCCTGGTGCTTGGATCTGCAGAGAGGGCTGTGGACATGCTGTGGTTGGCCCCCAGCAGCACCGAGCTGGGTCGGTCCCTCAGACGTGGCCAGGGGCAGTCCATCCCTCGGTGCCTCTCCCAGAACATCCAAGGGCAGGCTTGACGCCAGCCCCACCCCACTTGCCACTGCCACGACCATCGTCCTCCCTCAGGAAGCCTGGGCATGACAGGGACCCAGGTGTGGGAGGCCGCCAGATCTCAGGTCTGGCACACCGTTTGCCAGGCTGATTCTCCTCTGACGGTGCCCCAGCACACGCCCCAGGAGACTTGGCAGCCGTCCCAAGGGCTATGTCCTCTGGAACTCGTCCCCTTGGAAGGGGCCTGGCCCAGGTGTCAGGTTCGGATGGTTGGTCAGCCTCCTTGGGATAAAGCAGGCAACCCGAGCCAGGCTTGCAGTGCCCTGGACGTGACACCTGCGACCTCAGGCAGAGGGCCTCCTGTGTGCCCGCCATGGCGGATTTCTCCCTGGAGCCGTGGCCTGGGCACCAGGAATGCCAGGCCTTCCCGACTCTAGGGAGGAGGCTGGGACCTGTCGCCAGAAGGGCTTGCCCAGTTTGGCACTGGCTCCCTAGCCCTGTGGTGCCATCTGCCTCTCTCGGCCCTTCTGACTCCACAGAGCATTTCCTACACCTGGCCTGGCTGCAGTCACAAAGTACAGGCGTAGGGTGAGACCATGGCTTTGTCTTTCCAGGAAGAAATGAGCCCTTGGATGAAGCAGCTGGCCCAGGAAGAGCCTTGAGCTTGAAGCCCAGTACATCTGTGGCCATCAGGGCCAAAGCAATGCTTCCAAGGAAGGGAAGCCGCCTTCAACTGAGTGGGAGTGGGGGAGGGGAGGGAGACAACAGCTGAAGCCAAGTCCAGAACGGCGGCGATGGAACAGCTGCAACAGTGTGGCGCCAGAGGTCTGCCCCCGCTGGTCCGAGCCTGGAGGGAGGGCGGGGCCTTCATTGAGGACCCCCGCAGCCAGCCTCAGGCCCCGGCGGTCGTGCATGCACCCTTGACCTGTGCAGGGGTGTCTGGGGTTGAACCCAAGCCCGCAGGGCTCCCGGAGTGGCCAGAGAAAGAAGGGCCCATGGGGGAGGTAGGCAAGGTGGGCAGGGTGTGCCACCTTCCTCTCCTCAGGTCCCCAAGGGGGAGAGAGAGAGAGGGAGAGAGAGAGAGATCCATGACCTCTAAGTCGCTGCCTCCACCGCTGGCTGGTGCCAAATCACATGCCATCTCACTTGCACCCACCACCCCCACGCCTGCCCCAGGGCCAGCCCCACCACAGAAAGGCCGGTTCCTGGTCACCTCCATTCCTTCCCTTCCAGACCTGACCCCATTGCAGGGGAAACTGTTCAGACAAGCCTTCCATGTCCCTCTGCATGACAATCGTCTCCCTCCCTTCTCCCATCCCACAGGCCCACCCACGACATCCACCTTTGTCATTAGCTCAGGAGAGGATTCAAGATGAGAGTCTCTGCCATTGTGTGGAGAGACTCAGTTTCCCGGGTTTCTCCCATGGACACATGTTCTTCAGCTGGGTCTGATTTGCACCATTGAACCTGTCTTGTTAATGATTTGACCAGCCATGAGAACCTGAAGGGAAATGGCAGAGGGGCATTCTCTCTCTGCCCCCAACAACCCTTATCTGTGTCAGTCCCTCAGACCTGGCCATGGGCAGCCCATCCCCTGGCGGCCTCTCCTGTGGCATGCAAGTGCAGGCTCAGCACCCGCACCACCCCTCTCACCACTGCCAAGACCATCGTCCTCCCTTGGGATTCCTGGGGAGGAGAGGGACCTAGGTGTGGGAGGCTGCCTGATCTCTGGTCTCTCACACCGCTTCCCGGGCTGCTTCCTCCTCTGACGGGGCCCAGCACAAGCCCCAGGAGACTTGGCAGACGTGCCCAGGGCTATGTCCTCCATAACTTGTCCCCTCGGAAGGGGCCTGGCCCATGTGCCAGGTTCGGCTTTTTGGCCAGACTTCTTTTGATAAAGCTGGCAAGCAGAGCCAGGCTTGCAGTTGCCTTGGGCATGACACTTGCGACCTCAGGCAGAGGGCTTCACGGGTGCCCTTCATCGCAGATTTCTCCCCAGAACCATGGCCTGGGCCCTAGGAAGGCCAGGCTTTCCCGACGCCAGAGAGGAGGCTGGGACCTGACCCCAGAAGGGCTTGCCCAGTTTGGCATAGACTCCCCAATGCCTACGGGCTGCTGGCGCTGCACTTCCTGCTTTGCCATATGCCTGTCTTGGCCCTTTTGTCTCCACAGAGCCTTTCCTCCACCTGGCTGCAGTCGCCAAGTCTAGGCGTGGTGTGAGGCCATGGCTTTGTCTTTGCAGAAAGAAATGAGACCCAGGACAAAACAATTGGCCTAGGAAGAACCTTGAGCTCGAACCCCAGTCTGACTGTGGCCACCCTGGGCAGACCTACCCTTCCAAGGAAGTGATGCGGCCTGCTATCTGTGAGGAAATGTGGGAGGTGAACGGAGACAGCAACTGAAGCCAAGTAAAGAAGGGTGGGGTTCCTTCAGCTGCAGCTGGTAGTCACTGAGGGATGCCCCAGCCTGTCAGATCCTGGTGGGAGGATGGAGCCTTCACTGAGGACCCCTGAGGCCAGCCCTAGTCCCAGGTGGCCGAGCATGCACCCTTGGCCTTAGGGGGTTGAGCCCAAGCCCACATGGTTCCGAGAGCTGCCAGAGAAAGAAGGGACCATGGAATAGGTAGGTGAGGTGGGTAGGGTGCCCCACCTTTCTCTCCTCGGGTCTCCGAGGGAGAGAAGAGAGAGAGAGACACAGAGAGAGTGAGAGAGAGAGAAAGAGAGATCCCTGACCTCTGAATCGCTGCCTCCACCGCTGGTACCAACTCACACGCCATCCCACTTCCACCTACCACCCCCACGCCCACCCCGGGGCCAGCCCCACCACAGAGATGCGGGCTACTGATCAGCTCCATGCTGTCCCTTCTGGACATGACCCCGGTGCAGGGGAAATGGTTCCAACAAGATATTACATGTCCCTCTGCATGACAATTGTCTTCTTCCAGTCTTGACTTCCACATGCCCTCCCCCAACATCCTCCTTTCTCATAAGCTCATGAGAGGATGCAAGATGAAAATCTCTGCCTTTGTGTGGAGAGACTCATTTTCCCGCGTTTCTGCCATGCACTCATATTCTTCAGTTGGGTATTATTTTCTCTTGCGAACCTGTCTTGTTAACGGTTTGGCAAGCCATAAGAAACTTAAGGAAAAGGGCGGAGTGGGATTCTCTCTCTGGCCCCAACTGCCTCGATCTGGGTCGGTCCCTCAGGCCTCTCCAGTGGCAGCCCATCCCCAGGCGCCCTCTCCCGGGACATCCCGGGGCAGGCTAGCCAGCAGCCCCACCCCACTCGCCACTGCGAAGACCATCGTCCTCCCTCGTGAGGCCTGGGCAGGACAGGGACCCGGGTGTGGGAGGCCTCCTGATCTCATGTCTGGCACACCCGTTGCCAGGCTGCTTTCTCCTCTGACGGGGCCCAGCACACGCCCCAGGAAACTTGGCAGCCATCCTCAGGGCTATGTCCTCTTGAACTTGTCCCCTCTGGAAGTGGCCTGGCCCAGGTAGGATGTTTGGCTGGTTGTCCAGCCTCCTTTGGAGAAAGCAGGTGAGCCGATCCAGCCATCCTGTCGCCCTCTGCCTGGCACCTCTGCACTCAAACAGAAGGCGTCACACGTGCCCTTCGTCATGCTTTTCTCCCCAGAGCCATTTCCTGGGGTACTCTTAGTGTTGCGTTAGTGTTATGTTTGGTTTCCGGTTACTGTCAGTTTCAGGGTTTGGTTTAGTTTTCTGGTTTGTGTTAGGTTTATATTTAGGTATATGTTTCTGGTTAGGGTTAAGTTTATGGTTCTTGTTAGGGATAGGGTTATGATTCGCGTTAATGGTATGTTTCAGTTTAGGTTAGTGTTAGGGTTAGGGTTGACGTTAGTGTTATGGTTGATTGCCAGGTTTGGGTTAGATTTCAGGTTACAGTTAGGGTTCAGTTAGCATAGGGTTATCATCTGGTTAGTGTAAGTGTTAGGGTTTCTGTTACTATTGGGGTTAGGGTTATGGTTAGCATTAGGGTTATGGTTCTGGTTAGTGTTAGGGTTTGGGTTTGGTACACATTTGTTTTACGTGTAGGGTTAGTTTTAGAGTTTAGGGTTAGGGTTAGGGTCAGTGGTCAGGTTCAGTTTAGCGTTGGGGTTAGTGTAAGTGTTCGAGTGAGATTTAGGGTTAGGGTAAGGTGTAGTGTTAGTGTTAGTTTTCGGGTTAATGTCAGGGTCAGGGCTTGGTTTTGATATCAGTTTATGCTTAGGGTTCTGGTTGGGTTAGGCTTCCTCTTAATGTTAGGGTTCAGGTTCGGGTTTGGGTTGTTTTTAAGGTTAGGATTCAGGTTAGCGTTTGGGTTAGTGTTAGGATTTGGGTTAGGCTGAGGTTTGGCTTAGTATTCGGATTAGGGTTATTATTAGGTTTCGAGTTCGAAAAATGCTGAGCTTTAGCTTTAGGTTTCTTGTTAGGGTTAGGGTTAGGTTTAGGGCTAGGGTTAGGGTTAGAGTTAGCGTTGGGTTTGGATTAGGGTTAGGGTTAGCATTAGGGTTAGAAATATGTTTAGAGTTCAGGTTATGGTTAGGCTTAGCAATAGGGTTCAGGTTAGGGTAATGTTTAGTTTTAGTGTTAGGCCTTGTGTTCAAGTCAGGGTTAGGCTTAGGGTTCAGGTTCGTGTTCTGGTTAGGGCTAGGGTTAGAGTTGGGCTAAGATTAGGTTTAGGGTTAGGGTTACAGTTCAGGCTATGAGTGCTGATATGGTTAGGGTTAATTTTCATGTTAAGTTTTGGGTTAGGTTTAAGTTCAGGGTTGTTTTTGCGTTAGGGTTATGGCTAGGGTTCGAGTTCATTTTCTGGTTAGGGTTAGGGTTATGTTTTGCTTTGTTGGGACGGTTAGGATTAGGGTTACTGTTAAGGTTATGTTAAGGTTTAATGTGAGGTTAGTGTTTGGATTAGGATTAGAGTTAAGGTTTGGGTTCTCAATGGTGTTAGTGTTAGGGTCGGATTAGGCTTTGTGTTTGTGTTAGTTTTAGGGATAGGGTTAAGGTTCGGGTTAGAGGCTGGGTTAAGTTTGGGGTTCAGGTTATTGTTAGAGTTCGGGTTAGCTTTAGGCTTACGGTTAGGGCTGCGGTTCGTGTTAGTTTTGGATAAGGGATAGGGCTGGGTTCAGGTTGGGTTTGGTTTTGAGTTAGGGTTAGGTTTAGGATTCAGATTTGGGTTACGGTTAGGGTTATTTTTCGTGTTAGACTTAACATTATGGTTCGGGTTAGGGTTTGGGTTAGCGTTAGTTTTAGTGTTAGGGTTAGTGTTTGGTTTAGGGTTATGGTTGGTGTTTGGTGTCGGTATCAGGTTACATTTATTGTTAGGGTTCGGGTTAGCGTTTGAGTTAGGTTTAGGGTTTTGATTCAGGCTCGGGTTAGGGTTAGTGTTCACCTTAGGGTTAGGGTTAGTTTTAGGGTTAGGGTTGGGTTCTGGTTCGGTTTAGGTCTAGGGTTCTGTTTAGGGTTAGGGTTCTGATTCATGTTTATGTTAGGGTTAGGATTAGGGTTATTGCGAGGTTTAGGCTTAGCTTTATTTTGAGGTTTGCCTTCGGATTAGGGTAAGGTTTAGGTTTCGGGTCAGGATAAGATTAGGTTTAGGTTTAGTTCGGATTAGGTTTCGGGTTAGGGTTAAATTTGTGGCCCGGTTTAGGGTATGGCTTATTCTTAGGGCTAGCTTTAAGGTTAGGGTTGGGTTGGGTTAGGTTTACTGTTAGTGTTCATGTTAGGGTTAAGTTTATGTTTAGTCTTAGTGTTAGTGTTCAGATTAGGGTTAGGGTTAGGGTTGGGGTAGGGTTAGTGTTAGGCTTAGGGTTAGGGTTAGGGTTAGGGTTAGGGTTAGGGTTCGCGTTAGGATTAGAGTTAGTGTTAGGTTTAGTGTTCGGGTTCGGGTTTGGGTTACATTTAATAGTAGGATGGCGTCATGCTTTGGATTACAGTTACCATTTGGTTCAGGTTAGGGTTTGAGTTAGGATTATTCTTAGGGTTAGAGTCTGGTTAGCTTTAGGGTTAGTGTTCGGGTTAGGGTTTAGTTGGGTTAGAGCTAGTGTTTGCTTTAGGTTTAGGGTTAGTTTTAGGGTTAGGCTAAGGGTTCAGTTTAGAGTTATGTTAGGATTCGGATTCATGTTAGTAATTGGGTTCAAATGTGGTTTAGGGTTAGGGTTTGGGTTAGATTTAGGGTACTGGTTACGGTTAGGGTTATGGTGCGGGTTTGTGGTAGGGTTAGGGTTCAGGTTAGGGTTTGAGTTAGGGTTAACTTTAGTGTTAGGGTTCAGGTGGTTTAGGGTTAGCATTCTTGTTAGGGTTATTGGTAGGTAGATTTTTAGGGTTGGGTTTGGGGTTAGGGTTAGGGTTCATGTTAAGTATACTGTTAGGATTAGGGTTCGCTTTCATGTTAGGATTAGGGTTGAGTTAGATTAATGGTTAGTATTAGGCTTATGGTTTAGGTTAGGATTAGGGATAGGGTGAGTGTTAAGGTTAGGTTTCGGTTTCAGGTTACGTTTAGTGTTAGATTCAGGGTTTGGTTTCAGGTTAGGGCTAGGGTTGGGTTCACGTTAGGGTTCTGGTTAGGCTTATGGTTTTGCTTAGGTTTAGGTTTAGTGTTATAGTTAGTCTTCACATTTGGGTTAGGGTTAGGGTTCGGGTTCGGGATCCAGTTAGGGTTAGGGTTAGGGTTAGGCTTCTTGTTAGCGTTAGCACTAGGGTTCAGGTTAGGTTTAGAGTTACTATTAGGTTTAGGGTTAAGGTTATGGTTAGGTTTATGCCTCAGGTTATGAATAGGTTAGTGATTCGTGTTAATGTTATCGTTAGTGTTAGGGTTACGGTTAGCGTTGGGCTTAAGGTTAGGTTTATTGTTGGTGTTAGGTTTCTGGTTAGGGTTAGGGTTAGGATTCTGCTACATGTTAAGTTAGTGTTCGGATTCAGTTTAGGGTTAGGGTTATGATCAGGTTAGGGTTAAGGTTAGTGTTATTGTTGGGGTTAGAGTTAGCATTAGGGTTCTGTTTAGGCCGAGGCATTACTATTCTGGTTAGTGTTAGTGTTAGGGTTAGGATTCAGTTTCAGTTTCCAGTTAGGATTGCATTCGGGTTAGGTATTAGGGACAGGCTTAGTGTTTGGGTTAGCCTTATGGTTTGAGTTAGGTTTCCGTTTCAGTTTAGAGTTGGCATTCAGGCTCTAGTTAAGGTTAGGGTTAGGTTTTCAGTACCATTTAGACTTAGCATTCAGGCACGGGTTAGCGTTACTGTCCTGTTTACCCTAAGAGTGAGGGTTCTGGTAAAAGTTAGGGTTATTGCTAGAGGTCAGTTCAGTTTGGGGTTACAGGTAGGCCGGGTCAGTGTTAGCTTTAGACTATGTTTTGGGTTCTGTTTAGGGTTAAGGTTAGGTTTCAGGTTCAGTTTAGATTTAGGGTTTTTTTTCAGTTAGTGTTTTATTTAAGGTTAGGGTTCAGTTTAAGCTTAGTATTAGCATGCAAGTTAGTGTTAGTGTTAGGTTTAGAGTTAGGGTTAGGGTTTGAGTTATGGATAGGGTTTGGGTTCGGGGTTCGGTTATGGTTAAGTTTAGGGTTAACCCAACCTTGGGCACTTAGACGGCCCGGGCTTCACTACTCTAGAGAGGAGGCTGGGACCTGTCTCCTGAAGGGCACACCAAGGGTGGCCCCAGATCCTTAGGCCTCCGTCCTGCTGTGGCCAAACTCACTGCATTGTCATATGCCTGTCTCTGCACTTGTGACTCTACAGATGCTTGCTACTACCTGGCTGGAATTGAAAAGTGCGGGGGGGGGATGACACGGTTTGGTCATTCCAGGAAGAAATGAGGCCCGGGACGAAGAAGCTGGCTGAGGCAGAGCCTCGACCTCGCACCCCAGTCTGCCTTGGCAGCCAAGGCCAGACTACCACTTCCAAAGAAGGGAAGTGGCTGGCGAGCTGAGTGGGTGTGGGGGGATAGGAGGGAGACGACAGCTGAAGCCAAGTCAAGAAGGGCAACGTTCCTTCTTCACCTGCACGTGGCAGGTGCGAGAGAGCACCCCAGTTGGTCAGAGACCAGCAGGCTGGTGAAGCATTCAATGAGGACCCCCGAGGCCTGGTGGCCGTGCCTGCACCATTGGCCTGACACATTGAACAAAAGCCCACAGGGGTCCCTGAGCGGCCAGAGAAAGATGGGCCTATGAGAGAGGTAGGCAAGGTGGGCAGGTTGAGTCCACATCTCTCCTCAGGTGCCTGAGGGAGAAAGAGAGAGACACAGAGAAACAGAGAGAGAGAGATCTCTGAAGTATGAGTCACTGCCTCCACCACTGGTGCCAACTCACACATCATCCCACTTCCCCCTGCCACCCCCATGTCCGCCCCTGGGCCAGCCCCACCACAGAGAGGTTTGTTCCTTGTCATCTCCATGCTGTCCCTTCAGGACCTGATGCCAGAACAGGGGAAAACTTTCAGACAAAGGTTTCCATGTCCCTATCCATGAGAATGGTCTTCTTCCCCTCTCAAATCTGCAAACCTCACCCCCAACATCCTCCTTTGTCTTGAACTGAAGATAGTATTGAAGAGGAGAACTCTGCCATTGTGTTGAGAGACTCAGTTTCCCTTGTTTCTCCCATCTACCCATGTTATTAAGCTTGAGGTTATTTTCTCCAGCTAACCTGTCCTGTTAATGATTTGGCCAGCCAAAAGAAATTTAAGGGAAAGGGTGGAAGGGGGTTCTCTCTCTGCCGCTGAGAGCCCTGAGCTGGGTCCCTCCCTCAGACTTGGCCAGGGACAGCCCATACCCAGAGGCCATCTCCCGAGGCATCCCAGGATTGGCTCACTGCCAGCCCCCACTCTCTCACCACTGTCAAGTCCATCGTCCTCCCTCAAGATGCCTGGGCAGTTCAGGGACCCAGGTGTGGGAGGAAGGTAGATCCCAGGTCTGACACACTGGTTGCGAGGCAGCTTCCACCTCTGACAGTGCCCAGCACACACCCCAGAAAACTTGGCAGCAGGCTTCATGGATCTTTCCTCCAGAACATGTCCCCTTGGAAGGGGCCTGGCTGAGAATTATGGGCCGGCCGGCCAGCCAGCTGACTTAGGACAAAGCAGGCGAGCTGAGCCATCCTTCCAGTTGCCCTGGGCTTGGCACTGGCCACCTCAGGAAGAGGGCCTCGCTGGTGCCCTTCATTGTGGATTTCTCCCCAGACCCATGTCCTGGGCACTAGGAAGGCCAGGCCCTCCCGACTCCAGAGAAGAGGCTGGGACCTGTTGCCAGAAGGGCTTTCCCAGTGTGGCCCCGGCTCCCTGTGCCTGCGGCCTGCTGGGGCCACACTCACTGCTTTGCCATATGCCTATTTCAGTTCTTCTGACTCCACAGAGCCTCTCCTCCACCTGGCTGGAGTCGACAAGTGCAGGCGTGCGGTGAGGCCATGGTTTTGTTTTTCTAGGAAGAAATGAGGCCCGGCATGAAGCATCTGGGCCAGGCAGAGCCTTGACCTCGCACCCCAGTCCGCCTTTCACTAACAGGGCCAGACCACCACTTCTAAAGAAGGGAAGCATCCAGCGAGCTGAGTGAGAGTGGTCGGATGGGAGGGAGACAACAGCTGAAACCAAGTCAATAATGGCAGTGTTCCTTCTTCCCCTTCACCTGGCTGATGCAAAAGAGTGCCCCACCTGGTCTGAGCCTCACGGGTGGGCGGGGCCTTCACTGTGGACCCCCTAAGGCCCGACGGCTGTGCATGCACCCTTGGCATGAGTAGTTGAACTCAAGCCGCAAGTCTCCTGGAGTGGCCAGACAAAGAATGGCCCATGGGAGAGGTAGGTGAGGTGGGCAGGGTGTGCGTCCCCCCCTTCCTCAGGTCCTCAACAAAGGGAGACACAGAGAGAACCAGAGAGATGGAAAGAGAGCGAGATCCCTGACCTCTCTAGATTTCAGGTTAGAGTTAGGGTTCACTTTAGCTTCGGGGTGTGATCAGGTTATTGTTAGGGTTAGTGTTACCTTTGGATTTGGGGTTAGGGTTAATGTTAGGATTAGGGTTCTGGGTAGGGTTAGGGTTTGGGCTTGGTACGGGTTTGTTGTACATGTAAGGTTAGGTTTAGAATTTAGGGTTTCAATTAGGGTTAGGATTAGGGTCAGTGGTCGGGTTCTGTTTAGTATTAGAGTTATTATTAGGTTTCAAGTAGAGTTAGGTTTAGTGTTAGGTTTAGTGTTAGTGTTAGTTTTCAGGTTAGTGTCAGGGTTAGTGTTTGGTTTCGGTATCGGTTTAGGGTTATGGTCGGGTTAGGCTTCAGGTTAGGGTTTGGGTTAGGTTTATGTTTAGGTTTAGTATTTAGATTAGGGTTATGATTAGGTTTCGGGTTCGGGAAAGTCTTAGCCTAGTGTTAGGTTTCTTGTTAGGGTTAAGGTTAAAGTTAGGACTAGGTTTAGGTTTAGGGTTCAAGTTGTGTTCAGATTTTGGTTAGATTTAGGGTTAAGTTTTAGTTTCGGATTAGGGTTTGGTTAACTTTAGGGTTCAATTCAGGGTTAGAGTTAGGGCTAGGGTTAGGATTATGGTTGGGTTTGGATTAGGGTTCGGCTTAGGGTTGATGTTAGCATTAGGGTTAGAATTATGGTTATAGTTTTTGTTAGTGTTAAGGTTAGCAATAGGGTTCAGGTTAGGGTAAGGTTTAGTTTTAGTTTTAGGGCTAGTGTTCGAATTACATTTAGGGTTAGGGTTCGGTTTAAGGATCTGGTTAGAGTTAGGGTTAGATTCGGGCTAGGATTAGGGTTATAGTTAGGATTACGTTTCGGGTTAGGGCTTCTGGTAGGGTTAGGTTTAATGTTCATGTTATGTTTAGGGTTAGGTAACGTCAGGGTTGTTTTCTTGTTAGTGTTAGGGCGGGGTTTCGGGTTCATGTTCCAGATAGATTTAGGGTTATATTTTGCTTTTTTGTCATGGTTAGGATTAGGGTTCCTGTTAGGGTTATGTTAACGTTTAGGGTGAGGTTAGTGTTTGACTTAGGGTTAGGATCAGGGTTTGGTTTCTCAATGGGGTTAACGTTACGGTTGGATTAGGCTTTGGGTTTGTGTTAGTTTTAGGGAAAGTGTTAAGGTTGGGTTTAGAGACAAGGTTAGGGTTGGGGTTCGGGTTCGGGTTCTTGTTAGGGTTTGGGTTAGGTTTAACCTTAGGTTTAGGGCTAGGTTTAGAGTTAGTTTTGGATTAGGGATAGGGCTGGGTTCAGGTTGGATTT
Source organism: Ceratotherium simum simum (assembly GCF_057802395.1). Lineage (NCBI taxonomy): Eukaryota > Metazoa > Chordata > Mammalia > Perissodactyla > Rhinocerotidae > Ceratotherium > Ceratotherium simum. The sequence goes on from NW_028261259.1 coordinate 7,137,269, forward strand.
GAGTTTGAGTTAGGGTTAGGTTTAGGATTCGGGTTCTGGTTAGTGTTAAGGTTAGTTTTCATGTTAGAGTTAGCATTATGGTTACAGTTAGGGTTCATTTTGGAGTTAACGTTAGGGTTAGGGTTAGGGTTAGGTTTAAGCTTAGGGTTCAGGTTAGGGTTATGGTTAGAGTTAGTGTTCAGTTTAGGATCACAGTTAGATTGAGGGTTAGGGTTGGGTTCGGGTTAGAGTTAGGGTTAGCGTTATGTTTCGTGTTAGGGTTAGTGTTTGGTTTATGGTTACGGTTAGTGTTTGGTGTCAGTATCAGGTTAGGTTTACTGTTAGGGTTCAGGTTAGCGTTTGAGTTAGGGTTAGGTTTTGGGTTGGGTTAGAGTTAGGGTTAGTGTTCACCTTAGGGTTAGTTTTAGTTTTAGGGGTAGGGTTGGGTTCTGGTTCGGTTTAGGTGTAAGGTTCGGTTTAGGGTTATGGTTCCAGTTCATGTTCATCTAGGGTTAGGGTTAGGATTAGGGTTACTGTGAGGTTTAGGCTTAGGTTTACTGTGAGGTTTGTCTTCGGATTAGGGTTAGGTTTAGGTTTTGGGTCAGGATAAGATTAGGTTTAAGGTTAGCATCAAATTAGGCTTTGGGTTAGGATTACTTTTGGGGTCCTGGTTAGGGTTTGGGTTAGGGTTAGGCTTATGCTTAGGGCTAGGTTTAGGGTTAGGGTTGGGTTGAGTTAGGGTTACTGTTAGGGTTCATGTTAGGGTTAGGGTTATTTTTAGTCTTAGAGTTAGTGTTCAGATTAGGGTTAGAGTTAGCTTTCAGGTTCGCGTTAAGGTTAAGATTAGTGGTAGGGTTCTGGTTAGGGTTAGGGTTCGGGTGAAGATTAGGGTTAGTGTTAGCGTTAGGGTTAAGGTTGATTTTATGGTTAGGATTAGGGTCAGGGTATGGTTATGGATTCAAGATTGGATTAAAGTTAGGTTTAGGGTCGGGTTAATTTTAGAATTAGGGTTTGGGTTATGGATTGGTTTAGGGGTAGTGTTAAGGTTAGGGTTATCATTAAGGTTTGGGTTAGGGTTAGGATTGGTTGGCTTATGATTAGGGTTAGGCTTCATGTTAGCGTTAGTGTTAGGTTTAGGTTTAGGTTTAGAATTAGTGTTCAGGTTAGGGTTAGGTTTAGGGTTAGGTTTCGGGTTCAGGTTAGGGTCGGATTAGTGGTAGGATTCGTGTTAGGGTAATGGCTAGGTTTCATGTTAGGGTTGAGTTTGGGTTAGGCTTAGGGTTCGGTTGAGTGTTATGGTTAGTGTTAGGGTTAGGGTTAGGGTTGTGATTATGCTTAGGATAAGGTTTAGGATTCGGGTTAAGGCTAGCGTTAGGGTTCAGCTTAGGTTTAAGCTTAGAGTCTGGCTTAGTGTTAGGGCTAGTGTTCTGGTTAGGTTTAGGTTTAGGATCATGATGAGGGTTCAGGTAAAGTTTGTGGTTAATGTTAGGTTTCATATTAGTGTAAAGTTTAGGGTTAGAATTAGGGTTAGGGCTAAGGTTAGTGTTAGGTTGGGGTTAGCATTAGGGTTAGGGTTAGGTTTAGGGTTAAGTTTTGGGTTCGGGTACGGGTTAGACTGAGGGTTACTGCTAGGGTTTGGGTTATGGTTAGGCTTAGAGTTAAGGCTATGTTTAGTTTTAGGGTTGGGTTGGGTTAGGGTAAGGGTTAAGGTTCTGGTTAGGTTTATGGTTAGTATTAGTGTTAGGTTTCAGGATAGTGTTAGGCTGAGGGTTACTGTTAGGGTTAGGGTTAAGCTTATGTTTGGATTCCAGTTAGGTCTAAGGTTTGTGTTCAGGTTAGGGTTTGTTTGAGGGTTAGTGTTAGTGTTAGGGTTAGAGTTCAGGTTACAGTTAGGTTTAGGTTTCAGGTTAGCGTTAGGCTTGGGGTTGGGGTTAGGGCTAGGGTTATGGGTATTGTTAATGTTAGGGTTAGGGTACGGGCACCGGTTTTATTTAGGGTTAGTGTTAGTGTTTAGGGTTAGGGTAGGATTAGGGTTAGTGTTAAGGTTATGCTTACGGTTCGGGTTCAGGTTACATTTAGCGTTAGGGTGGTGTTATGCTTTTGGTTATGGTTACGATTTGGTTTGGGTTAGGGTTAGGCTTAGGGATAGGGTTAATATTAGGGTTAGGGCTAGTGGTCGGGTTAGGGGTTGGTTGGGTTAGGTCTAGGGTTTGGTTTAGGTTTAGGCTTAGTTCCAGGGTTAGAGTAAGTGCTCGGGTTAGGGTTAGATTAGGATTAGAGTTCTGGTTAGGGTAAGTATTTGGGTTTGGGTTCAGTTTAGGGTTAGCATTCGGGTTAGGGTTCGGGTACGTGTTAGGCTTAGGGTTATGATGTGGGTTAGTGTTGTGGTTCGTGTTAGTGTTAGGATTCATGTTCGAGTTTGAGTTATGGTTCGTGTTTGCGTCAGGGATACAGCTCTGGTTAGGGTTTGGGTTAGGTTTAGTGTTTAGTTTTGTGTTGGGTTTAGTGTGCGGGTTACTGTTAGTTTTAGGGTTTGTGTTAGGGTTAGGGATAGATTTAGTGTTATGTTTAGGGTTAGGGCCATTGCTAATGTTAGTGCTAAGGCTAGGGTTAGTTCTAGAGCTTGGTGAATGTTTACGGTTCACTCTAGAGCCAGGGTTAGGGTCAGGTCTAGGACTGGTTTAGGGTTAGGTCCAGAGCAAGGAGTAGACTTGGTGTTACAATTAGGGTTAAGGTTATTGTTGGTTAGGGCTAAGATTAGGGTTAGGGTAAATGTTAGGTTTATGGCCATTGCTAGGGTTAGTGCTAAGGTAAGGGTTAGATCTAGGGCTTGGTGAAGTTTCATGCTTCCTTCTAGAGCCAGGCTAAGGGTCAGATCTAGGACTTGTTTAGGATTAGGTCCAGGGCAAAGAGTAGGCTTGGTGTTACAATTAGGGTTAGGCTTATTGTTGGTTACGGCTAAGGTTAGTGTTAGGGTTAGTGTAAGGTTTAGGGTCATTGCTAGGGTTAATGTTAAGGTTAGGCTTATGTCTAAGTCTTGGTCAAGCATTAAAGTGTGGGCTAGGGCTAGCGTTAGCATCAGGTCTAAGACAATATGAGGGTTAGGATTAGGGTTAAGGTTATGTTTAGGGTGAGATTTACCGTTTGGGTTAGGATTAGTGTTGCTTAGGGCTAGGGTAGGGTTACTCTTAAGGCTAGGGCTGGGTTATGATTAGCTAGGGATGGGTTATGATTACATAGGGCTAGGATTAGTGTTATGGTTATTATTAGTGTTAGGGGAGGTTGATTGAGTCAGGGATGGGGCTGGTTTTGATGTTATGGCTAGGGGTAGGATTAGGATTAAGTCTGACGTTAGTGTTAGGTGTGTCTTAGAGTTGGAACAATGGAAAGTGTAGTAGTAGGCATAGGGCTTTGGTTTGGATTAGGAGGAGTGTTAGAGTTAGTGTTATGCTAGTGTTAGGGTTACTGTTAGGGCTGGGGCTAGGACTAGGGTTCAAGTTAGGGTTAGAGTTGGCTTAGGGTTACAGTTACACTGAGTGTTAGGGGTAGGCATACGATTAGGGTTAATGCTAGGGCTAGTGTTAGGGTTTGCGATAAGCTTAGGCTTAGAGCTAAATTTGGGTTCATCCTAGCTAAAGTTGGGTTCATCCTAACCCTAAAAATAAATCTAGCCATAAACTTAAAGAGAAACCTAACCCTAAATATAATAATGAAACCTAGCCTTAATCCCAGCCCTAACGATAACTCTTGCCATAACACTAACCCTAACACTACCCCCACACCTAACCTTAACCCTAACCCTACATGTAACCCAAGCGTAACCCTAAGCCTAACCCTAACCATTGCTGTAGCCCTAAACCAGTCCTAACGCAAAACCTAGCCCTATTTCTAATCCTATACCTACCACTAAACCTAAACTTAACCGAAACTCAAACCACCTCCCCTATCACTAATAATAACCATAACACTAATCCTAGCCCTATCTAAACATAACCCAGCATTAGCTAATCATAACCCAGCCCTAGCTAATCATAACCCAGCCCTAGCCTTAAGAGTAACCCTACCCTAGCCCTAAGCAACACTAACCCTGACCCAAACGGTAAACCTCACCCTAAACCTAACCTTAACCCTAAACTTAACCCTCACATTGTCCTAGACCTGATGCTAATGCTAGCCCTAGCCCACACCTTAATGTTTGACCAAACCTTAAACATAACCCTAACCTTAACATTAACCCTAGCAATGGCCCTAACACTTACACTAACCCTAACACTAACCTTAGCTGTAACCAACAATAAGTCTAACCCTAATTGTAACACCAAGCCTACTCTTTGCCCTGGACCTAACCCTAAACCAGTCCTAGACCTGACCCTAACCCTGGATCTAGAAGGAAACGTAAACCTTCATGAAGCCCTAGATCTAACCCTTACCTTAGCATTAACACTAGCAATGGCCATAACTCTAACATTTACCCTAACCCTAATCTTAGCCCTAACCAACAATAACGCTAACCCTAATTGTAACACCAAGCCTACTGCTTGCCCTGGACACAACCCCAAATCAGTCCTAGACCTGACCCTAACCCTGGCTCTAGAACGAACCATAAAAATTCACCAAGCCCTAGAACTAATCCTAACCTTAGCACTAACACTAACAATGGCCCTAACCCTAAACATCACACTAAATCTGTACCTAAGCCTAACACAAACCCTAAAACTAACATTAACATGCACCCTAAGCCTAACACAAAACCCAATTCTAAACCTAACCCAAACCCTAACCAGAAATGTATCCCTGACCCGAACATGAACCTTAACTTTAACCCAAACATGAACCCTAACACTAACCCGAACCACAACACTAACCCACACCATAACCCTAAGCCTAACACGTACCCTAACCCTAACCCGAACACTAACTTGAATGCTAACCCTAAACTGAACCCAAACCCAACACTAACACTAAGCCAAACTCTAATCCTAATCTAACCCTAAACCGAACACTTACTCTAACCCTAGAGCTAACCTTAAACCTAAACCAAAACCGAGCCCTAACCCAACCAACCCCTAACCCGAGCACTAGCCCTAACCCTAACAGTAACCTTCACCCTAACACTATCCTGAAACCTAACACTAATCCTAACCATAAACCTAACCAGAACCCTAACCCTTACCCTAACCCAACCCACCCGTAACCCTAAATCTAGCCTTAACTCTAAGCCTAATCATAAACCAAACCCTAGCAGTAACCCTAACCCTAACCCTAACCCAAACCCTAACTAACTCTAAACCTAACCCGAAACCAAACCCGAACCCTAATGCTAACACTAATCCAACCCAATCCTAATGCTAACCTTAGTCCTAACTCTAATTCTAACCCTAAACTATACACTAACATGAAACCTATAGTTAACCGTAACCCGTAACCTGAACCCTAAGAATGATACTAACATTCAACTAACTAGAACACTAGGCGTAACACTAAGCCGCACTCTAAACTTAACCTTGAGCTGAACCCTAAACCTAGCTCTAACCCTAAGCCTAACCCTAACCCGAATCCAGAATATAATCCTAAGAATAATCCCAATCCTAACAATAACCCTAACCTAACACTAATCCTAAACATAAGCCTAACCAAAACCTTAACCCAACCGAATCGTAACCCTAAACCTAGCCTTAACTCTAAGCTTAACCATAACCCAAACCCTAGCAGTAACCCTAACCCTAACCCAAACCCGACCCTAAATCTAAACCTAACCCGAACCCTAAACCTAACCCTAATGTTAACACTAATCCAACCCAATCCTAACCCTAATCTTAGCCCTAACCCTAATTCTAACCCTAAACTGTGCACTAAAATGAAACCTAATGTTAACTGTAACCCGTACCTGAACCCTAACCATGATACTAAACCTAAACTTAACTAGAACACTAGCCTTAACACTAAGCTGCACTCTAAACTTAACCCTAAGCTGAAACCTAAACCTAACCCTAACCCTAACCCTAACCTGAATCTTAACCCTAACTATAAGCCCAACCTTAACTCTAAGTCTAACACTAACCCTAACACTCAAACGAATCCTAACCCTAACCCAAACGCAACCCTAACTTGAAACGTAGCCATTACCCTAACACGAACCCTACCGCTAATCCTAACCCTAACCCGAACCCGAAAACTAACCCTGACCCTAATAGGAACAATAATTCTAAACCTAAACCTAACCCTAACACTAACGTTAACATGAACCCTAACCCTAACCATAAGCCAACCTAATCCTAACCCTAAGCCAAACCTTAACGATAACCATAACCCTAACCCAAAACTGAACCCTAAACCTAACACTACCCCTAAACCTAAGCTTAACCCAAACCCTAACCCTAAAATTAACCCGACCCTAACCTTAACTTTAATTCATGTTAGAACCCGAAACCATATCCAAACCCTAATACTAACCATAAGCTCAACCCTAACCCTATCCCTAACAATAAACATAACCTAAAACCGACACTAACCCGAACCCAGGTCCAAACCCTAACCCAAACCCTACGGCTAATCCTAACCCTAACCCGAACCTGAAAGCTAACCCTAACCCTAATCTGAACACTAACTCTAAGACTAAACATAACCCTAAGGCTAACATGAACCCTAACAGTAACCCTAACCCAACACAACCCTAAACCTAAACCTAGCCCTAAGCATAAGCCTAACTCTAACCCAAACCCTAAATCGAACCACAAAAGTAACTCTAACCCAAAGCCTAATCCGACACTATGCTTAAACCTAATCTTATCCCGACCCAAAACCGAAACCTAACCCTAATCCGAAGGCAAACCTCACAATAAACCTAAGCCTAAACCTCAGAGTAACCCTAATCCTAACCCTAATTCTAACATGAACATGAACCGGAAAGCTAACCCTAAACCGAACCCTAGCCGTAACCCAAACCAGAACCCAACCCTACCCCTAAAACTAACCCTAACACTAAGGTGAACACTAACCCTAACCCTAACCCTAACCCTAAGCCTAACCATAACCCTAAACTTGACTCTAATCCCACCCTTAACCCTTTTTCTAAAACTAACACAAACCCAAAGTCTAATGCGACTGTAACCCTAACTCCATTGAGAACCCAAACCCTAACCCTAACCCTAAACCAAACACTAATCTCACCCTAAACGTTAACATAACCCTAACAGTAACCCTAATCCTAACCATGACAAAATAACAAAACATAACCCTAACCCTATCTGGAAGATGACCCGAAACCTAGCCCTAACTCTAACCCAAAAACAACCCTAATTTTACCTAACTCTAAACATAATAGGAAAATTAAACCTAACCCTACCAGCAGCCCTAACCCGAACCGTAACACTAAATATAACCCTAATCCTAGCCCGACTCTGACCTTAGCTCTCACCTGATCCTGAAACTGAACCCTAACCCTAACCCTAACTCGATCACTAGCCCTAACACTAAAAATAACATTAACCTAACCTGAACCCTATTGCTAACCCTAACCCCAACACGAACTCTAACCATAATTCTAACCCTAACGGAAACACGAATCCAAACCCAACCATAACCCTAACTCTAAATTGAACCCTAATGTTAACCCTAACCCTAATCCAAAACTAAAACCTAACACTAACCCTAACCATAATCTGAACTCAACGTTAACCCTAAACCTAAACCTAGCCCTAACTCTAAACCTAACCCTAACAAGAAACCTAATGCTAAAGCTAAGACTTTCCCGAACCCGAAACCTAATCATAACCATAATCCTAATACTAACCCTAAACTTAAACCTAACCCGAACCCTAACCTGAATCCTAACCATAACAAGAACCCTAACACTAACCTGAAGCCTAACCCGACCATAACCCTGAACCTAAACCGATACCAAACAATAACTCTGACCCTAACCCGAAAACTAACACTAACACTAATCCTAACTCTAACTCGAAATCTAATACTAACTCTAACACTAAACTGAACCCAACCACTGACCCTAATCATAACCCTAACAGTAACCCTAAATTCTAAACCAAACCCTACATGTAAAACAAACCCATACCAAGCCCAAACCCTAACCCTACCCAGAACCCTAACACTAACGCTAACGGTAACCCTAACCCCAACGGTAATACTAACCCTAACAATAACCTGATCAAACCCCAAAGCTAAACGGAACCATAACTCTAACCTGAAATTAAGAGAGGTCAGGGATCTCTCTCTCTCTCCATCTCTCTGGCTGTCACTGTGTCTCCCTCTCTCAGAGCCCTCAGGCGAGGAGGGGAGGTGCACCCTGCCCACCTCGCCTACTTCTCCCGTGGGCCATTCTTTGGCCTCTCCCGGAGCACTGCGGCTTGAGTTCAACCACTCAGGCCAAGGGCACATGCACAGCAGTTGGGCCTCAGGCGTCCACTGTGAAGGCCCTGTCCGCCAGTGAGGCTCAGACCAGGTGGGGAGCTCTCTTGTGCCGGCCAGTTGAAGGTGAAGAAGGAAAACCACCCTTCTTGACTTGACTTCAGCTCTTGTCTCCCTCCCATCCGACCACTTTCACTCAGCTCGCCGAATGCTTCCCTTCTTTGGAAGTGGTGGTCTGGCCCTGGTAGCCAAAGGCAGACTGGGGTGCGAGGTCAAGGCTCTGCCTGGCCCAGCTGCTTCATGCCGGGCCTTATTTCTTCCTGGAAAGACAAAACCATGGCCTCACTCCACACCTGCACTTGTCGACTCCAGCCAGGTGGAGGAGAGGCTCTGTGGAGTCAGAAGGAGCGAAACAGGCATATGGCAAAGCAGTGAGTGTGGCTCCAGCAGGCTGCAGGCCCAGGGAGCCGGGGCCACACTGGGAAAGCCCTTCTGGTAACAGGTCCCAGGCTCTTCTCTGGAGTCAGGAGGGCGTGGCCTTCCTAGTGCTCAGGCCATGGCTCTGGGGAGAAATCCACCATGAAGGGCACCAGTGAGGCCCTCTCCTTGAGGTGGCCAGTGCCAAGCCCAGGGCTTGGAAGGATGGCTCGGCTCGCCTGCTTTGTCCCAAGTCGACTGGCTGGCTGGCCAGCCCATACTCCTCGGCCAGGCCCCTTCCAAGGGGACAAGTTCTGGAGGAAAGATCCCTGGGGCCTGCTGCCAAGTTTTCTGGGGTGTGTGCTACACACTGTCAGAGATGGAAGCGGCCTTGCTACTGGTGTGCCAGACCTGGGAATTGGCTGCCTCCCACACCCGGGTCCCTGAACTGCCTGGGCCTCCCAAGGGAGGATGATGGACTTGGCAGTGGCGAGAGGGTGGGGGTTGGCAGTAAGCATTTCCTGGGATGCCCTGGGAGATGGCCTCTGGGTAAGGGCTGTCCCTGGCCAGGTCTGAGGGAGGGACCTAGCTCAAGGCTCTCAGTGGCAGAGAGAGAACTCCCTTCTGCCCTTTCCGTTATATTTTTTATGGTTGGCCAAATCATTAACAGGACAGGTTAGCTGGAGAAAATAACCTCAAGCTTAATAACATGTGTAGATGGGAGAAACAAGGGAAACTGAGTCTCTCAACACAATGGCAGATTTCTCCTCTTCAACACTATCTTCAGTTCAAGACAAAGGAGGATGTTGGGGGTGAGGTTTGCAGATTTGAGAGGGGAAGAAGACCATTCTCATGGATAGGGACATGGAAAGCTTTGAAAGATTTCCCCTGCTCTGGCATCAAGTCCCGAAGGGACAGCATGGAAGTGACAAGGAACCAACTTGTCTGTAGTGGGTCTGGCCCAGGGGCGGACATGGGGTTGGCGGGGGGAAGTGGGATGATGTGTGAGTTGGCACCAGTGGTGGAGGCAGTGACTCATACTTCAGAGATCTCTCTCTCTGTTTCTCTGTGTCTCTCTCTTTCTCCCTCAGGGACCTGAGGAGAGATGTGGACTCAACCTGCCCACCTTGCCTACCTCTCTCATGGGCACATCTTTCTCTGGCCGCTCAGGGACCCCTGCGGGCTTGGGTTCAATGTGTCAGGCCAATGGCGCAGACACGGCCACCAGGCCATGGGGGTCCTCATTGAATGCTTCACCAGCCTGCTGGTCTCTGACCAACTGGGGTGCTCTCTCGCACCTGCCACATACAGGTGAAGAAGGAACGCTGTCTTTCTTGACTTGGCTTCAGCTGTTGTCTCCCTCCTATCACCCCACACCCACTCAGGTCACCAGCCGCTTCCCTTCTTTGGAAGGGGTAGTCTGGCCCTGGCTGCCAAGGTGGACTGGGGTGCGAGGTCAAGGCTTTGCCTCAGCCAGCTTCTTCGTCCTGGGCCTCATTTCTTCCTGGAATGACCAAACTAATGGCCTCACCCCACCCCTGTACTTTTCAACTCCAGCCAAGTAGAGGAAAACCAATGTAGAGTCACAAGTGCGGAGACAGGCATATGGCAAGGCAGTGAGATTGGCCACAGCAGGACGGAGGTCTAAGGATCTGGAGCCACCCTTGGAGTGCCCTTCAGGCGACAGATCCCAGCCTCTTCTCTGGAGTAGTGAAGCCCTGGTCCTCCAAGTACCCAAGGTTGGGTTAACCCTAACCTTAACCCTAACCGAACACCGAACCCAAATCCTATCCATAACTCAAACCTTAACCCTAACTCTAAACCTAACACTAACACTAACCCAGATGCTAATACTAAACCTAAAATGAACCCTAACCCTAATTACAACCTTATCTGAAACAAAACCCTAAATCTAAACTGAACCTGAAACCTAACCCTAACACTAAAGAAAGCCCAAACCATAGCCTAAACCTAACACTGACCCGAACTACCCATAACTCCAAACTGAACCGAACTCTAACGATAAACCTAACCCTTACCAGAACCCCCACCATTAGCGTAAACAGAACAGTAACACTAACCCATGCCTGTATGCTAATTCTAAACGGTACCGAAAACCTAACCCTAACCATAACTAGAGCCTGAATGCTGACTCTAAACTGAAACAGAACCCTAACCCAAACCATAAAGCTAATCTGAACAATAAGCCTGTCCCTAATACCTAACCCGAATGCAATCCTAACTGTAAACTTAAACTGAATCCTAACCCTAACACTAACACTAACACGAATACTATGCCTTGCCCTAAACAGAACCCTAATGTTAACTCTAACCCCAAAAGTAACACTAACCTGATCATATCACTAAACTTAAACTGAATCCGAACACTAACCTAAAATGTACCTGAATCCTAACCCTAACCCTAACCAGAACCCTGACACCAACAATAAAACTAACCTTAATTCCAATCCTAACCCTAACACTAACCCTAACCATAACCATAACATTAACGCGAATCATTAACCTATCCATAACCTGAGCTGTAAACCTAACCATAAGTCTAACCCTAAAGCTGACCATAATGCTAAACCTAACCTGAATCCTAGTGCTAACCCTAACAAGAAGCCTAACACTAACCCTAAACCTAACCAGATCCCGAAACCGAACCCTAAGCCTAACCCTAACCCTAACCCTCATCTGAAAACTAACTATAACACTAAACCTATACCTAACCCAAACCATAAGCTTAACCAGAACCCTAACTCAAACCCACCCCTAGCTCTAACCCTGAACCCAAACCCAGAGTCTAACACTAAACGTAACTTGAGACCGAACCCTAACCTTAACCCTAACCCTATCCTAAACTTAACCTAAACGACAACAGGAACGCTAACTCTAACCCACTTGAACACTAACAATAAAAATAACCCTAACCCAAACACTAAACGGAACCCTAACCCTAACACTAACCTGCATCATAAACCTAACCATAACCGGTAACCTAAATCTAACCCACACCCTAACTGCATTCGAGCACAATTACTAACCAGAACCCGAACCCTAACCCTAACATACCTCTAACCTGAACCCTGGCTTAACCCTAAACCTAACCATAAACATAAAGCAAACACTAGCTCTAACCCAACTAAACTCTACCCGAACACTAACCCTAATCTAACCAGCACACTAACCCTAAGCATAATGCTAACCCAAACCCTAACCTGAACCAGATGATAACCTTAACCCAAAGCATGACCCCATCCTACTATTAAATGTAACCCAAACCCGAACCCGAGCTATAACCCTAACACTAATCCTAATCCTAACGTGAACCCTAACCTTAACCCGAGGCCTAATCCTACCCTAACTCTAACCCTAACCTGAATCACGAGCCCGAACTGGAACCAGAACTGCAATCAAACCACTAACTCTAACCCTACACCTAGCCATAACCCTAAGCCAAAACCGAAACATAACACTTGCACTAACCCTAACCTTAAGAGTAACCCTAAAACTAACCCTAACCCTAACCCTAGCCTGAAAACTAACACTAACCCTAACCCTAATCTAACCCAACCCTAAACCTAGCCATAAACCTTAGCCTAACCATAACCCAAACCATAGCAGTAACCCTATCACTAATTCGAACCCCAAGCCTAACCCTAAAACTTCCTAGATCCCCAAAACGAAGCTTAACCCCAACCCTAGCCTAAGCACTAACACTAACACTAATCATAAGCCTAACCCTAAACCCTAAGACTAACTTTAAGCCTAAAGAAAACTGGTGCTGGCCCTAACCCTAACACTGACCAAAGTCCTAACCCTAGCTTTAACCACAACCCCAACACTAAACCCTAACCTGAACCCTAATCCAGACCCTAACCTGAACCCTAACACTAACACTAACACGAACCCTAACCTTAAAACTAACTGTAACCCAAACAGAGCCTAGGCATAACCCTAACAGTAACCCTAACCCTAACCATAACCCTGTCCTGAAACCTAACACTAATCCTAACCTTAAACCTAACCCTAACCTGAACCCTAACCCTAAACCTAACCGGAACCCAACCATAACCATAAACCTAACCCTAACAGTAACCATATCCCTAATCCTAACCCGAACCCGCAGCCAACTCTAACACTAACCCTAGGCCGAACCATAACACTAACTCGTACCGGAATACTAACCCTAACCCTAAACTTAACCCGTACCCTAACCCTAATCCTAACCTGAAGCGTAACCCGATCCTAACCCTAACCATAACCAATCCCTAACCTGAAACCTAACCCTCACGCTAGTCCAAACACTAACCCTAAAACTAAACTTAAACTTATACCTAACCCTAACCCAAACTGTAACGCTTACCCTAACATGAAACATAATCCAAAGCCTAACCTGATGTTGAATCATAAAACTAACCCTGACTCTTACTCTAACACTTACTCTAACTCTAAACCTAACCTGTACCCTATACCTAACACAAACACTAACTGTAACCTTAACCCTAACCTTAATCCTAACCTGAAACCTAAACTTAGAGGTAAACATAAACCTAATCCGAACTCTAACCCTAACCCAAAACCAAACCTAAACCGAACTCTAGCCCTAATGCTAACCTGAATACTGTCGCTATCCCTAACCCTAACCAGAAACTGAAACCTAACCATGACACAAACACTAACCCAAACCCTATCCCTAACCCTAACCCAACCAAACCCTAAGAGTAAACCTAGCCCTAACCCTAAGTCTAACCCTAACTCGAACTCTAACAGCAACCCAAACACTAACCCAAATCATAACCCTAACACGAACCCTAACCCTAACCTAAACTTGAACCCTAATGTTATCCGTAACCCAACCCAACCCTAACCCTAACCCTAGCGCTAACCCGAAGCCTAACCCTAACCCAAACACTAACACTAACCCTAATCCTAACCCAAACCTGAACCCTAACCCTAACCCAGTCCTACCCCAAACCCTAACCCTAGCACTAAACCAAAGCCTAATCCTAACCCCAACCCTAATAGTAACCTGAAACCAAACTCTAACCCTAACCCTCACCCTAACCTTTAACTAAACAGAACCCAAAACCTAACCCTGATACGAAGCCGAACCCGACAATAACTGAAACCCTAACACAATCCAGAACCTGAACCCTAACCATAACCCTAATCCGAACACTAACCTCTACCTAAATGTAACACTAACAATAACTGTAACCCTAATCCTAACACTAAACATAACCCAAAACGTAGCACTAACCCTAACCCGAACAAGAACTTGAACCCTAAACCTAACCTGAACCCCAGATGTAACCCTAACCAGAACCCAACCTTAACCCTAGAGCTAACCATTATCCTAGCACGAATATTAACTCTAACACTATCAGAAACCCTAACCTGAACCGTAACCCTAACACTAACTCAACTCCTCGCCTGAAACTAACCCAACCCTAAGATGAACTTGAAGCTGAACCCTAACCCTAACACTAACCTGAACACTAACTCTAACACTAAACCCAATCCTAACCCTTAACCTAACACTACACCGAACCATAACCCTAAATCCAACCCTAACCCTAGCCTAACCCGAACCCTAAAGCTAAGGCTAACCCTAAACTGAAAGTGAAACCTAATTGTAACATTTATCCGAACACTAAACATAACCCTATACATAACCCAACTCCTAACCCTAAAGTGAAAAGAACTGTAATCCTAACCCTAACGTGAACCCTAAGGCTAAAGCTAAACCTAAACCAAACCTGAAACCTAACCATAACACTAATCCAAATAGTAACACTAAAACTAAACTTAATGCTAACCCAAACCGTAGCCCTTACTGTAACATGAATACTAACCCTAACTCTAACCCGAAATCGAACCATAATACTAACCTTAATCCTAAAATTAACATTAACCCTAACCCTAACCCTAATCCTAACCTGAAACCTAACAATGCTAACACTAACCCGATCCCGAACCCTAACCCTAACATGAACACTAACGCTAATGCTAATCCGAACACGAACCAGACCCCTAACCATATCCCGAACCCTATCGCTAACCCAAACACGAACCCAACCATACCCCTAAACCTAACTCGAACTCTAACCCTAACTCGTAAAGTAAACCGATCCATAAGCCTAACCCTAACCTGAAGACCGACTCGACACTAACCCTAACACTAACACTAGCTGTAACTCTAACACTAACCAGACCACTAAACCTAACCCTAACCTGAACCATAACATGAAGCTTAAACTAAAGCTAACCCGACCACTGACCTGAAGGCTAACTCTAACCCTAAACCTAAACCAAAACAGTACACGAACCCTAACTCCAACCTAACCAGAACCCTAACCCTAATCCTAACCCCAACCCAAACACTAACCCTAAACTAAACCCTAACCTGAACCATAACCCTAACCCTAACCTGAACCCTAACAATAACCCGAACGTTAACTGTAATGGCAAGGCAACGATAACCCTAATTTTTAGCAACCAGTAACACTTACCATAAGCCTAACCATAACTCAATCCTGAACCCTAACTCTAACCCTCACCCAAAGCCTAACCCGACCCGAACACTAACCAGAATCCCAAGCTTAACCTTAATGCCAATCTTAAATGTAACCCTAACCATGAACCAGCCTGAATTCTAACCCACACCCTGACCCTAACCGTAAGCGGAACCAAACCATAACCCTAACACTAACCCTAACAGTAACCCTAACCCTAACCCAAACCCAAAAGCTAACCCTAAACCTAAGCCTGACCCTAACCCTAGCCCTAACCCTAACCCTAAACATAAATCTCTAAATCATGTGAGTGAGATTGTCTCTCAAGGCCCTTCATGGGCCTGTGTAAACCTGCTTTGGCAAGGCGATCCTTATGCGCTGGAAGGAAAGGATATCTGGCAAGATGTTTTTTCCAGGAATGGGTGTTATATATAGTTTAACTCAGCTTCAGTAGTGATTGCCACTCAGATAGAAAGATGTTTCTTTCCATCTACTTACAAGCCGAGATAAGAAAGTGCCTCCCTAAGACATGTGCGTGAAATCCTCTCTCAAGGCCCTCCACGGCCCTGTGTACAACCTGGTTTTGGATGGCGATCTTTAGGAGCTTGGAGAAAGGGAGATTGGGCACCAAGTTGTTTCCAGGAATGGGTCTTATACATAGTTTAACTCAGCTGTAGTAATGATTGCCACTCACAAACAAAGATGTGTCTAACCATATACTTCCAACCCAGGATAAGAAATTCCGTTCTCTAAGGCATTTGAGAGTGATCATGTGTCAAGGCCCTACACGGCCCTGTTTCCATACCTGCTTTGGGAAAGTGATTCTTTGGAGCTGGAAGGAGGGAGATTGGGCACATAGTAATTTCCAGGAATGGGAGTTATACTTAGTTTAGCTCAGCTGTAGTAATGCCTGCCACTCAGATACAAACATGCTTCTAGCCATCTACTTAGAATGTAGTATGAGAAAACACGCTCTCAATGGCTTATGAGTGAGATGCTGTCACAAGACAATACACAGTCCTGTTTCCAAACCTGCTTTGATAAGGCGATCCTTAGGAGCTGGAAGGAAGGGAGATTGGGTACTAAGTCATTTCCAGGAATGGGTGTTATACTTAGTTTAGCTCAGCTGTAGCAATTCTTGCCACTCAGATACAAACATGTTCCTAATCATCTACTTAGAATCCGCTATCATTAAGTGTACTCTCTATGGCTTGTGAGTCAGAGTGTCTCAAAGCACTACATGGTCCTCGTTCCATGCCTTCCTTGGGAAGGCGATCCTCATGTACTGGAAGGAAGGGATATTGGGTCTGAACTTCGTTCCAGGAACTGGTGTTATCCATAGTTTAACTCAGCTGTAGTAGTGATGCCACTCAGATGGAAAGATGTTTCTTACCATCTACTTACAAACCGGAATAAGAAAGTTCCTTCTCTAAGGCATGTGCGTGATATTCTCTCTCAAGGCCCTACATGGCCCTGTGCAAAACCTGCTTTGGGAAGGCGATGCTTGGGAGATGGAAGGAAGACAGATTGGGCATGAAGTTACTATCAAGAATGGTTGTAATACATAGTTCAATTCAGCTGTAGTAATGAATGCCTCTCAGATACCAAGGTGTTTCATACCGTCTACATTCAAACCCAGAAAAGAAATTGTGTTCTCCAAGGCATTTGAGAGTGATCCTGCATCAAGGCCCTACATGGCCCTGTTTACAAGCCTGCTTTTGGAAGGAGATCTGTAGCAGCTGGAAGGAAGGGAGATTGGGCATGAAGTCATGTCCAGAAGCAGGTGCTATACATAGGTTAGCTCAGTTGTACTAACGATTACCACTCATATAGCTACTTGTTCCTAGACTGTTACTTACAAGGTGGTTCAGAAAGTGCCTTATCAAAGGAGTATGAGATTTGTTCTCAGGGCACAAAATGGCATTATGCTCCAAACCGGGTTCAGGTTTTTCACCATTACAAGATGGAAAGAAGAGAGGTTAGGCACAAATTCATTTCCAGGAATGGGCATTACAAATACTTTTGCTAAGCTCTAGGAATGATTGCCACTCATATACAAACTTGTTCATGGACTTCTACTTAGAAGTCTGCATTAGAAATTTCCTTCTCAAAGGAATGTGAGATTAATTCTCAGGTCCAGAAATGGCATTATTTTCCAAATTATGTTCCTGGGTGAGCAAAGTGATGCTTACAACATGGGAGGAAGAGAGATTATGCACAAAATTGTTTCAGGGATTAGGTGTTATACACCTTTTAACTCTGCTTTAATAATGATTGTCACTCATTTACAAACTTGTTCCTGCATATCTACATATAGGCTGGGATTAGAAAGTGCCTTCTCATAGGAAAGTGAGATACCTTCTCAGGGTCCGAATGCCAATATGTTCCAAAACATTTAGGTTGGTGATGCTTACGAGCTGGAAGGAAGAGAGATTGGGCACCAAGTTATTTTCAAGAATAGGTGATATATATTTCATCTCTGCTGTAGTAATGATTGCCACTCACATTCAAACTTGCTCCTAGACATTTACTTACAAGCCAGGATCAGAAATTGCCTTCTCAAAGAAATGTGAGATTCGTTCTCAATGGCCGAATTGGCATTATTTACCAAACCTCGTTTTGGGTTGTGATCCTTACGTGATTGAAGGAAGCGAGATAAGGCACAAAGTTATTTCCAGGAATGGGTGTTATACAAAATATAACTCACCTCTACTAATGATTGAAACTCATATAGCAACGTTTTCCTAGACATCTACTTAGAAGCCAGGATTAGAAAGAGCCTTCTCAAGGGAATGTGAGTTTTGTTGTCCAGGTGCAAAATGACAGTATCTTCGAAATTTGGTTTAGGTTTCTGATCTTTATGAGATGGAAGGAAGAGAGATTAGGCACAAAGTTACTTCCAGGAATGGGTGTTATGTGAAGTTCACCTCAACTGTAGTAATGATTGCCAATCATATACAAACTTCTTCCTAGACATCTACGTAAAAGCCAGGATCAGAACATTCCTTCTGAAAGCAATGTGAGACTCCTTCTTAAGGAATGAAATGGCATTATGGTCCATCTGGATAGATGGAGGAAGAGAAATTAGGCACAAAGTGATTTCCAGGAATGGGTGTTATACCAAGTTTGTCAGCTGTAGTAATGACAGACACGCCTATACAGACTTGTTCCTAGATGTCTACTTAGAAGCTGGTATCAGAGAGTGTGTTCTCAAAAGAATGTGAGATTCCTTCTAAAGGCCTGAGAGGACACTATGTTCCAAACCTGGTTGACGAAGGTGGTCCTTATGAGCCGGAATGAAGAGAGTTTGGGCATGAAGTTATTTCCAGGAATGGCTGTTATACATACTTTAGCTCCTGTCATCATGATTGCCACTCATATACAAACTTGTTCATAGAAATCTACATACAGGTCGGGAACACAAAGGTCCTTCGCAAAGGAATGTGACATTCTTTCTCAGGGCCCCAAACCGCAATATCTCCCCAACCTGGCTTAGTTTTGTGATCCTTACTGGAAAGAAGGAAGAGAGATTGGGCACAATGACATTTCCATGAATGAGTTTTCTACATAGATTAACTCAGGTGTAGTAATGATTGCCACTCAAATACAAACTTGTTCCTAGACATCTACATCACCCCAGGATCAGAAAGTGACTTCTCAAAGGAATGTGATATTCCTTCTGAAGGCCTGAAGCAATATGTTCCAAACTTGGCGAGGAACATGGTACTTACGAGCTGGAAGTAAGAGAGATTGAGCATGAAGTTTTTTTACAGGAATTGATGTTATTCATAGAATAGCTCAGTTGAACTAACGATTGCCACTTATATAGAAGCTTGTTCCTGGACATATACTTAGAAGTAGTGACCAGAAAGTGCCTTCTTAAAGGAATATGAGATTCCTCTCAAGGCCGGAAATGGCAATATGTTCCAAACGTGGTTGAGGAAAGTGGGCCTTATGATCTGGAAGGAAGAGAGACCGGCACGAAGTTATTTTCAGGAATAGGTGTTATTCATAGTTCAGCTCAGTTGTAGTAATGATTCCACTCATATACTAACTTGTTTCTAGGGATCTACTTAGAAGTTGGGATCAGAAAGTTCATTCTCAAGGTAACGTGGGATTCCTTCTCAAGGCCCGACATGGTATTACATTCAATACCTTGCTTAGGAATGCAATCCTTTAGAGCTGGAAGGAAGAGAGATGGGGTAGGAAGTTATTTTAAGGAATGGTTCTTATACATAGTTTAGCTCAGCTGTAGTAATGATTGCCACACATTTAGAAACTCGTTACTAGACATTTACTTACAAGCCGGGATCAGAAATTGCTTTCTCAAAGAAGTGTGAGATTTGTTCTCAAGGACCTGAAATGGCATTATGTTCCAAACCTGATTTAGGTTTGTGATCCTTACGAGATGGAAGGAAGAGAGAAGCACAGCTCTATTAGTGATTGCCACTTACATACAAACTTGATCCTAGACGTCTACGTGCAGGCTGTGATCAGAAACTGCTGTCTCAAAGGAATGTGAGATTTCTTCTCGAGGTCTGAAATGGCAATATGTTCCCAACTTGGTTGAGGAAGGTCTTCATTACGAGCTGGAAGGAAGATAGATTTGGCATGAAGTTATTTGCAGGATTGGGTGTTATTCAAAGAATAGTTCAGTTGTAGTATTGATTGCCACTTATATAGAATCTTGTCCTGGACATCTACTTAGAAGCAGGGATTAGAAAGTGCCTTCAAAGTAGTGTGAGATTCATTCTCACGGCCTGAAATGGCATGATGCATGAAACTTGGTTTATATTTGTGATCCTTATGAGATTGAAGGAGGAGAGATGAGTCAAATAGTATTACCAGGAATGGTTGTTATAGACAGTTGAGCTCAGATCTAGTAATGATTAACACTCAAATACATACTTATTCCTAGACATCAACATTCTGGACAGGATCAGAATGTGCCTTCTCAAAGGAATATGAGATTCCATCTCAAGGAGTGACATGGCAATATGTTCCAAACCTGGTTTAGCTTTGTGATCCTTATGAGTTGGAAGGAAGAGAGATGAGGCACAAAGTTATTTTCAGGAATGGGTATTATACACAGCTTAGCTCAGCTGTTGTAACGCTTGCTACTCATATACAAATTGTTCCTAGACATCTACATCCACTCTGGGATCAGAAAGTGCCTTCTCAAAGGAATGCGAGAATCCTTCTCAGGGCCAAACAAGGCAATATGGTCCTAAACTGGTTTAGTTTAGTGATGCTTAGTGCTAGAAGGAAGAGAGTTTTTACATGAAGTTATTTTGAGGAATGTGTATTATAAATGATTTTATTCAGCTGTAGTAATGATTAATGCTCCAATATAAACTTGTTCCTAGACATCTACTTACAAGAAGTTATCAGTAAGTGTCGTCACAAAGGAATGTGAGATTTGCTCTCAATGACCAAAATAGCATTATGTTCTAAACTTGGTTTAGGAAGGTGATTCTCACGAGCTGAAAGGAAGAGCGAGTGAGCACAAAGATACTTCCAGGGATGGGTATTTTATACAGATGAGCTCATCTGTAGTGATGATTGCCACTCAAATACTAACTTGTTCCTGGACATCTACTTACATGCTGGGACGAGAAATTGCCTTCTCAAAGGAATGTGATATTCCCTCCTAAGGCTCGAAACCACAATATATTCAAAACCTGTTTTAGGAATGTAAACCATCAGAGCTGGAAGGAAGAGAGATTGGGCATGAAGATAGTTCCAGAAATGGGTGTTAGCCTTAGATAAGCTCAGCTGTATTAATGATTGCCGCTCATATACAAAGTCGTTTCTAGACATTTGCATACAAGCCTGGGTCAGAAAGTGCCCTCTCAAAGGAATATGAGATTCAATCTCAAGGCCTGAAACTGCATTCTGTTATATACCTATTTTAGGTTTCTGATCTTTACGAGATGGAAGGAAGAGATAGTGGGCATGAAGTTATTTCCAACGATGGGTGTTATACATAGTTCAGCTAAGTTCCAGTAATCATTAAAATTCAATTACTAACTTGTTCCTAGAGGTCTACTTAGAACCTGGGATCAGAAATATCCAAGGAATGTGATATTCCTTCTCAAAGCCTGAAATGGCAATATGTCCCCAACCTGGTTAAGAAAGGTGGACCTCATTTGCTGGAAGGAAGAGAGACAGGGCACGAAGTTATTTCCTTAGTTGTTACTGGCAAAAGTGCCTGAGCAGTGGTATTTTGTCTTTCCATTGAGAAGGCAGCCTCAGTGCAGGCAACGAACCAAAAGGAAGAAAAGTAACTTTCCACTATGACCATCAAAAACTAAATGGAAATGTTTTTCTCCACAGAGTATGTTCATTAGATGGATACTATAGATATTCTCTCCCAGCTGCAGTTTAAAGTTTAAAAGCTCTCAGGGTTAGATGCTCCTTAAACGTACTTGCAAGCAGAATTAAGCAAGAACTTGCTGGCATTACATGGGAGAGTATTCTTTTTTCTGTGTGAGGAAGATAAGCACTGAGGTAACATCCGATGCTGATCCTCCTCTTTTTTGCTGACGAAGTTTGGCCCTGAGCTAACATCTGTGCCCATGTTCCTCTACCTTTTATGGGACGCCACCACAGCATGTCCTGGCAAGCAGTGCGTTGGTGCGTGCCCAGGGTTGGGAAACTGAAAACCCCAGGCCACCAATGTGGATCGTGCACACGAAACTGTTTGCGCCACCGGGCAGGCCCCAGGGAGAAAATTCTTAAGTAAAAGTCATTAACAGCAATGTTGGGAGAGGAAATTTTCAGGATAGTCCTCTACAGATGCAAGCAAGAATTTTGCTACAGATGGCCTTTCCTTTTACTGATGCTATATATACTATCTCCCAGGTGTACTGAAATTTTAAATCATCTCATATGAATACGTTACTTACACTTATTTGGTACTTGTGTTAAACAAAAGTGTTCGTCATGATACGCCAGTGAGACCCTGAATGTAGTTTGAAATGCAGTGTATTCAAATTCTCAAGATGCTCCTAAACAGCTACAAGGAGGAGTTTCTCTGAAGAGTCAACTGTCATTAAATGGATGATAAGGATAATCTGCACCACCTGTAATGATAGCTCTCCTAGTAAGATGATCTTGAAAACTACTGGAAAACTTGGTTGCTTAGTGGTGTTTTGTCATTCCATTGGGAAGACAGCCTCAGTGCAGGCAATGAACGGCAAAGAAGATAAGGTACTGAACCACATGGTCCAAAAATCTACATGGAAGATTTTTTTTGCACAGCATACCTTCACGTACTGGATGTTATGGATATTGTGTCCCAGCTGCGGTGTAAAGTTTAAAAGTTCTCAGAGGCAGATCCTGTGGAAAGCTACTTGCAATCTGAGTTCAACAAGGTCTTTCTTTCATTAAATGGGGAGAGAATTACTAAGTGAATGTTGTTAACTGCAAGGATGCAAAGGAAATTTTCAGGATAGTCCTATACAGATATTAGCAAGAAATTTTCTCTACAATGAACTGTCATTTTATGGATGTTATAGATACTCCCATCTGTACTGAAACTTTAAAACCTCTCATATGAAGGTATTCCTAACAGATATTTGAAACCTGTGTTAAACAATAGTGTTGATAATGATATGCTAGTGAGACCCTGAAGGTAGACTGAACTACAATGTTTTTAATGTCACTCATGAATATGATTCTAAACAGCAACAAGTAAAGATATTCTTCACATGGTACTTTCGTTGAATGGATGTGATAGAGTTTCTTCCCCGGTTGTGGTGACAATTTTAACATCTCATAGGAATGTGCACCTAGCAGCAACTGGCAAAGTAGGTTTACAGTGGTGTTTTGTCTTTACGTTGGGGAGGAGGCCTGAGTGCAGGCAGTGAACTGCAGAGATGAAAAGGTACTTTGCAAGATGATCTTAAAAAGCTAAAATGATGTATGTTCCTCCACAGAGTACTTACATGGAAAGTATGGTATAGATATTCTGTCCTAGCTGCAGTGGAATGTTTAAAAGCTCACAGAGGCACATCTGCTGAAAGCCACTTGCCATCTGAGTTCATCAAGATCTTTCTTGCCTTACCTGGGAGCGAATTCCTAAGTGAAGGTCGTTAACTGCAATGGTGGAAAAGGCAATTTTCAGGATAATACTATACAGATACAACCAAGAGATTTTCTCCACACAACTCTCATTTTATGGATGTTATACATACTATCTCCAGATGTACTGAAAATTTAAATCCTCTCATATGAAGATGTTACTAACAGATATTGGCAACCTGTGTTAAGAAATATTGTTCATTATGATATGCTAATGATACCCTAAATGCAGGCTGAACTGCAGTGCGTTTAAAGTGATTCATGAAAATAATCCTAAGCAGGTAGGAGAAGAGGTTATCTTCACAGTATACTTTCATTGAATGGATTTGATAGATCTTCTTTCCGAGGTGTGTTGATAAGTTGAAACTCTCATAGGAAGGAGTTCCTAACAGCTACTGGCAGAGTAGGTTTAGCAGTAGTGTTTTCTCTTTAAATCAGGGAGGAAACGTGAGTGCAGGCAATGAAATGCAAAGATGAAAATGCAATTGACAATATGATCTGATGAAGCTAAAAGCGAGTCTTTTCCTCCACATGGTACTTACATGGAATGGATATTATAGATAAGTTCTCCCAGCTGCAGTGGAAATGTTAAAAGCTCTCAGAGAAAGATCATTCTTAAGGGACCTTGCAAGCTGAGTTCAACAAAAGTTTTCTTGCTTTACTTTGGAAAGAGAGCTGAGTGAAGGCCATTAAATTCAATGAGGGAAAAGGCAATTTGCATGATGAACCTACACATACACGAATGATATTTTTACCAAAATTGTCTTTCATATTATGGATGTTATAGATACTCTATCCCAGCAGTACTGAAGTTTTAAAACCTTTAAGATAAAGATGTTGCTTTCAGATATTGGCCACCTGTCTTAAACACTATAGTTCATCATGATATGCTAGTGGGACCCTGACTAGAGTTTGAACTGCAGTCTATTAAAAGTCTCTTCTCAAGATGACCCTTAACAGCCACAAGCTGGAGTTTCTGTGAAGCGTCAACTTTCTTTCAGTTGATCATAACAATAATCTGCACCACCTGTAGTGATCGTTCAAACACTCTCCTAAGAAGATGATCTGATGGCTACTGGCAAAGGTCATTGAGCAGGAGTGTTTTGTATTTCCATCGGGAAGGGAGGCTCAGTGCAGGCAATGAACGACAGAGAGGAAAAGGCACTTTACAATATGATCCTAGAAAGCTAAAAGGAAGCATTTTTCTCCACAGGGTACATTCCTGAAATGGATGTTATTGATATTCGCTCCCCACTGCAGTGAAAAGTTTAAAAGCTCTCAGAGGGAGAGCCTCCTTAAAGATACTTCCAAGCTGAGTTCAGCAAACATTTTTTACCTGACTTGGGAGAAAGAGCATGGATGAAGGTTATTTACTGCAATGTTGGAAAAGGCAATTTTCAGAATAGTCCTATACAGATACACGCAAAAGATTTTCTCCACACCTGAATTTCAATTGATGAATGTTATAGATACCATTTGCCAGCTGTACTGACATTTGAAAACCATTCATATGAAGATGTTACTTACAGATATTGACCAACTGTGATAAGCAATAGTGTTCATCATTATACGTTACTGAGAACCTGAAGACAGACTGAACTGCAGTGTAGTCCAAGTCTCTTCTCAAGATGATCCCAAACAGCTGTAAGCAGAGTTTCTCTGAAGAGTCCGCTTTCGTTGAACGTAGGGTAATGATAATCTGCACCACATGTAGTGATAGTTTGAAAGCTCTCCTAGAAGTGTTTCAAAGAGTTACTGGTAAACTTCGTTGAGCAGTGGTATTTTGTCTTTCGTGTGGGAAGGAAGCCTCAGTGCAGGACATGAACTACAAAGAGGAAAAGGCACATTACTATGTGATCCAAAAAACTAAAAGGAAGACTTTTCCACCACACAGTATGTTCATGGAATGGATGTCAAACATATTCTCTCCCAGCTACAATAGAAAGTTTAAAAGCTCTCAGAGGAAGGTGCTCTTTAAAGATACTTGCAAGCAAGTTCAGCAAGGACTTTCTGGCATTACAAGGAGAGAATTCCTATGTGTAGGTCGTTAACAGCAATGATGTAAAAGGCAATTTTTAGGATAATCTTACACAGATATAAACAAGAGATTGTCTCAAAAGTGGAATTTCATTTTATGGATGTTACATATATTGTCTCCCAGCTGTACTGAAATTTTAAAACCTCTCCAATGAGGATGTTACTAACAGATATTCGTCACCTGTGTTAAGCAATAGTGTTCGTCATGACATGCTAGTGAGACCCTGAACGCAGATTGAACTGCAGTGTATTTGAAGTCACTTATGAAGATGACCCTAAACAGTTATAAGAAGAAGTTATCTTCACGGTGTACTTTCATTAAATGGATGTGATAGAGCTTTTTTCTGAGCTGTGGTGAAAAGTGTATACTCTCATGGGAAGGTGTTCCTAATCGCTACTGGCAGAGTAGGTTTAGCTTTGGTGTTTTTTCTTTACATCGGGGAGGAAGCCTGAGGGCAGGCAATGAAATTCAAAGATGAGAATGCAATTGACAATATGATCCAAAGAATTTAAAAGCAAGTGTTTTCCTCCACAGAGTACTTACATGGAATGGATGTAATGAATAGGTTCTCCTAGCTGCAGTGAAAAGTTTACAAGCTCTCAGAGGAAGATCGTCCTTAAAGATTCCTGCAAGGCGAGTTAAGAAACACTTTCTTGCATTACATGGGATAGAGAGCCTAAGAGAAGGTCGTTAACTGCAGTGATCTAAAGGCAATATGCAGGCTGATCCCATAAAGAGACAAGCCACAGATTTTCTGCATATTTCACTTTCATTTTATGGATGTTATAGATACCCTCTCCCAGCTGTACCGAAATTTTAAAACATCTCAGATGAAGATGTTACTTACAGATACAGGCCACAAGTGTTGAGCCATAATGTTTGTCATGATATGTTCATGAGAGCCTGAACGTGGATTGAACTGTAGTGTATTAAATATCTCTTCTGAAGATGATTGTAAACAGCTGCTATCAGGAGTTTCTCTGAAGATTCAACTTGAATAGACTGGATGTTAAATATAATCAGCAAAACCTGTAGTAATACTTTGAAATCTCTCATACGAAGAGATTTCGTATGAGATTTGCCAGTAGCCTTACAGCTACTGGCAAAATTGGTTGAGCAGTGGTGTTTTGTCTCTATATAGTGAAGGAAACATCATTGCAGGCAATGAACAGCAAAGAGGAAAAGGCAATTTACCATATGATCCTAATACCTAAAAGGCGGACTTTTTCTGCACAAAGTGTGTTCACGGAATGGATGTTGGAGATAGTCTCTCCCAGATGCAGTGAAATGTTTAATAGATCTCAGAGGAAAATCCTTCTCAGAGATACTTGCATGCTGAGTTCAGCAAACATTTTCTTGCATGTCTTGGGAGAGAGAGCCTGAGTGAATGTCGTTAACTGCAAAGAGGGAAAAGGCAATTTGCAAGAAGATTCTATATAGATGCAAGGATGAGATTTTCTCCACACTTGACTTTCATTTTACGGATGTTATAGATACTCTCCTCTAGCTGCATTGAAACTGAAAAACCTCATATATGAAGAAGTAACCTATGATATTGGCCACCTGTGTTAATCAACAGTGTTCATCATAATATGCTACTCAGACCCCGAATGCAGATTGAACTGCAGTAATTAAAAGACTCTTCTCAAGATGATCCTAAACACCTACAAACAGGAGTTGCTTTGAACAGTCAACTTTTATTGAATGGATGGTAATGATCATCTGCACCACCTGTAGTGATAGTTGGAAAGCTGTCATAGGACGTTGTTCCTAACAGCTGCTTTCAAACTTGTTTGAGCAGTGGTGAGTTGTCTTTCAGTTGGGAAGGGAGCCTAAGTGCAGGCAATGAGCGACAAAGAGGAAAAGGCACTTTAACATATCCTAAAATGCTAACTTTAAGAGTTTCTCACCACAGAGTAGGTTCATGGAATGGATGTTAGAGTAATACTCGCCCCACTGCAGTGGAAAGTTTAAAGGCTCTCAGAGACAGATCCTCCTGTAAAGTACTTGGAAGAAGAGGTCAGCAAGAACTTTCTTGCTTTACATGGGGAGGAATTCCTGATTGAAGGTGGTTAACTGCAATGTTGATAAAGGCAATTATCAGGATAGTCGTATACAGATAGAAGCAATGGATTTTATAGATACTGGACTTTCGTTTTATGGATGTTATAGATACTCTCTCCCAGTGTTACTGAAATTTTAAATCCTCTCATATGAAGATGTTACTATCAGATACTGGCAAGCTGTGGTAAGCAATAATGGTCATCATGATATGCTAGTGAGACCCTGAATACAGATTGAACTGCAGTGTAGTTAAAGCTACTTAAGAACATGAGCATAAACACTTACAGGAAGAGGTTTTCTTCATGGTATACTTTCATTGAATGAATGTGATACAGCTTCTTTCCGAGCTGTGGTGAAAAGTGGAAACTCTCCTAGGAAGGTGTTCCCAACAGCCACTGGCAAAGTAGGTTTAGCAGGGGTGTTTTCTTTTATATCAGGAAGGAAGCCTGAGTGCATGCAATCAACTGGAAAGATGAAAGGCACTTTACAATATGATCCTAAAAAGCTAAAAGGAAGTGTTTTCCTCCACAGAGAACTTACATGGAATGGATGTTACAGATATTCTCTTGCAGCTGCAGTGCAAGTTTACAAGCTCTCAGAGGAGGATCCTGCTTAAAGCTCCTTGCCAGCTGAGTTCAGCAAGTAGTTTCTTGCATTACATAGGAGAGAGAGCCTGAGTGACGGTCGTTAACTACAATGATGGAAAAGGCAATTTGCAGGAGGATCCTATAGACATACTAGCCAGAGATTTTTCTGCACACTTAACTTTCATTTTATGGATGTTACAGATACTTTCTCCCAGGTGTAGTGACAAGTTTAAAAGCCCTCCAAGGAAGAGCTGACTTATAGCTACAGGGCTGTTGGGTTCAGAACGGGTGTTCTTTCATTATATTTGAGGGAAAGCCTGATTGCAGGCCATGAAGATCAATAATTGATAAGTTCACTCATCAAGATGATCCTCAACAACTAAATGAGTTTTTTTCCACCGTGTATGTTATTACAATGGATGTTATAGGTACTTTCTCCCAGCAGTAGTGAAATGGATCAACGCTCTCATGGGCACATCTTACATACAGCTAATGGCAACCTTTGCTCAGTTGTAAGAATATTCTCTCCTATAATGTGAGAGAGCCTGAGTAAATGTCGTGAGCTGCAATGTTTGAAAAAGTACTTTTCAGTGCAGATGCTAAACAGGTACAAGCAAGAGTTTTTCTCCACACTGTGCTTTTCATAAATGGATATTAGAGATATTCTCTTCCTTGTGTAGTGAAAAGTTTAAGCCCTCTCATAGCAAGATGCTCCCTAACACCTACTGGCAAACCAAGCTCAACAAGCACATTCTTTCGTTCCATGTAAGAGAAAGCCTGAATGAAAGACGCAAACTGCAACCTTTGAAAGGGGACTTTTCAAGACGATCATAAACTGATAAAAAAAGGAGTTTTTCTTCACACTGTACTTTCATTGAATGTATGTTACAGATAAGCTGTACCAGTTGTAGTGAAAAGTATAAAATGTCTCATTAGAGTATATTCCCTACAGCTATTGGCAAGCTGAGTTCAGCAGAAGTGCTCTTTCAATACATTGGATAGAAACCAATGTTTCTATTACCAGCATATTTGTGATATCAGTCATGTGTCCTTAGTGAGATTACTCATATATTTATGTGTGACACCACTCCCACTGCTATCTGTGACATCAGTGACATGTAACTTGTAACATCACACCCATTGTGTTCATGTGATATCACACCCGATGTTATGCGTCATGTGACACACTTGTTTATGGGTGAAATCATACCCCTTGTATGTGTGATAACATCCTCCTTGCGTGTCACATCTCATCAATGGTAAGTGACATCAACCTTGTCATATCATATCAAACCATTAGTACGTGTGGTGTCACTCCCAGTATTATGTATGACATCACACCAATTGAGTGTGGCATCACTCTGATAGTGTTTGACATCACTCCAATGGTGTGTTACATGGCTAACATTTTGTGTCTGACATCACTCCAATCGTTATGTGTGACATCACACCCATTTTGGGGCATCACACACTTTGAGCAGGATAAAACTAGTTTAGCCTGTGACATCTCTCAAATTGTGTGATATCACTCCCATTGTGTGAGGGCAGTCATATTGTTAACTTTAATATGACATCCACAGTTTTGTATGAAATCACTCCCAGATTTCTGTGAAGTCTCACACATTTTACTCTGACTTATATCCCTATTGGATGTTTTATGTAACTCTCATTGTTATGTATGAATTCACACTCATTTTCTTTAGATATATCACTCCAACTGTCCATGACAGCACCAGGTTGGTGTGTGCCTTCACACACTTTGTGTGTCTGACCTCACTCAATGTCTGTATGACATCACATCACACCAATGGTGTATGTGTGATAGTGCTCACATTTCTGTGTGAAAACACACACATTGATATGTCTGACACCATTCACATTTTTGTGACATAATTCACATTTTTATGTATGACATCACACCTATTGTGTGTGTGACAACATTCACATATCGACATCACACTGATTGTGTGTGATATCACTCGAATTTACTATAAGAAATGGCTATTGTTAAGTGTCATGTCACTCCCAATATTCTGTGTGATGTCAC
This sequence comes from Ceratotherium simum simum, assembly GCF_057802395.1. Classification (NCBI taxonomy): domain Eukaryota; kingdom Metazoa; phylum Chordata; class Mammalia; order Perissodactyla; family Rhinocerotidae; genus Ceratotherium; species Ceratotherium simum. The sequence goes on from NW_028261259.1 coordinate 7,167,374, forward strand.
ATTAATTCTAGAGGACATCACTCTACTAGTGTTGTGACATCACTCCCATAGTGTTTCTGTGACTTCACTCATATATTTTGGGTGACGTCTTTCTGTTATGTGTGATATCACGCCTGTTGTGATATATGACATCAGACCAACAGTGTGACATCACTCCCACATATGTGTGACATCAGTCACATGTCCTTTGTGATATTACTCACATGTTTATGTGTGACCTCAGTCTCATTATGTGTGACATCACATCAATAGTGTGACATTACACCCGCTATGTGTGACATCAGTCACATGTCCCTAGTGACATAATTCACATTTTAAAGGGTGACATCACTCCCATTGTGTGCATGTGATATCACTCCCACTATTTTGCGTGGCGTGACCACGTGCTTCCTGGTGACATCACATCAATTGTTTGAGTGTGCCAAATCCTCATTGTGTCACATCACAACTTTTGTGTGTGACATTAACCTTAATTCCCATATGATATATCAACTATTATTATGTGTGTTGTCACTCCCAGTATTATGAATGACATCATAACAATTGAGTGTGGCATCACTCTGATAGTGTTGACATCATTCCAATTGAGTGTGACGTGGTTTACATTTTGTGTCTGACATCATTCCAATCGTTATATGGGACATCACACCCATTTTGGGACATCACACAACATGAGTGTGCTAACAATAGGATAGACGGTCACATCTCTCAAATTATGTAATATCACTCCCATTGTGTGTGATGACAGTCATATTCTTAACTGTGATGTGACACCCACTGTTATGTATGAGGTCACTTCCAGGTTTCTGTGAAATCTCTCACATTTTACTCTGACATATCGCACTGGTGTGTTTTGTGTAACTCTCATTGTTATGTGTGAATATTCACTCATTTTCCTTAGAGACACCACTCCCGTTGTCTGTGACATCACCAGGTCGGTGTGAGCCTTCACACACATTGTGTGTCTGACATCACACCAATGGTGTACTTGTGACAGGGCTCCCATTTGTGATTGAAAACATACCCAATGATATGTTTGACACTATTCACTTTTTTGTGACATAAGACATTTTTTATGTATGACATCACGCCTATTATGAGTGTGACAACATTCACAGATGTTGACATCACACCAATTCGTGTGACATGAATGCAATTTTGCATGTGAAATCGCTATTGTTACGTGTGATGTTACTCCTAATATTCTGTGTGACGTCATACTAATTCTTGAGGACATCACTCTACTACTGTTGTGCCATCACTCTCATGATGTTTCTGTGACTTCACTCATATATTTGGAGTGACATCTCTCTGTTATTTGAGACAACATTCCTGTTGTTTTTATGACATCACACCAAGTGTCACATCATCGACACACGTGTGACATCAATCATGAGTTCTCTGCTGTATTACTCACCTGTTTCTGTGTGACATCATATGAATTGTGTGACAATACTCTCACTGATATGTGTGACATCGTCGTGTCCCTTTTGACACAACTCACCTTTTATAGTGTGACATCAATCCCACTGTGTGCATGGGATATCACTCCCATTGTTATGCGTGACATGACACACGGTTATGTGTGACACCACACCACTTGTGTGTGTGACAACATCCTCATCTTGTGTCACATCACATCAATTGTGTGTGACACCAACCTTAATTAGGATATGATATCCCAACTGTCGTTATGTTGTTGTCACTGCCAGTATTATGTATGATATCACACCAATTGAGTGTGGCATCACTCTGATAGTGTTTGACATCACCCCAACGTTGTGCTTGCGACATCATTCACATTTTTTGTGCAACATCACTGCAATTGTTATGTGTGACATCACTCCCTTTTTTGGACATCACAAACCTTAATTGTGGTAACACTAGGATAGCCAGTCACATCTCACAAATTGTGTGATATCACTCCCATTGCATGTGACGGCAGTCATATTGTTCAGTGTGATGTGACATCCACTCTTATGTACGAAATAACACCTAGGTGTCTGTGAAATCTCTCACATTTTACTCTGACTTAAATCCCACATGTGTGTATTGTGTAACTCTCATTATATGTGAATTCACACTCATTGTCCTGAGAGACACCACCCCCATTGTCTGTGACTTCACCAGGTGGTGTGTGTCTTCACACACATTGTGTGTCTGACATCACTCAATGTGTGTGTGACATCACACCAATGGTGTATGTGTGACAAGACTCACATTTGTGTGTGAAAACACACCCATTGATATGTGTGACACCATTCACCTTTTTTGTGACATAATTCACATTCTTATGTATGACATCACACCTATTGTGTGTGACAACTTTCACATATGTTGAAATCAAACCAATTGTATGTGGGTTAGGGTTAGTGTTAGCATTAGGTTTAGAGTTTTGGTTAGGGTTAAAGTTAGGGATAGGGCTAGGGTTAGGGTTAGGGCTAGGGCTGGGTCTAAGGCTAGGGTTAGGTTTAGCACTAGGCTTATTAACCCTAGGGATAGGGTTAGGGTTATGGCTAGGGTTAGGCTTGCAGGTAGGGTTAGGTCTAGGGCTATGTTTAGGTTTAGGGCTAAGGCTAGGGTGAGGTTAAGGTTAGGTTTAGGGTTATTGCCAGGGTTATGGATAGGTCTAGGGTGTGGATTAGGGCTATTATTAGTGTTAGGTTTAGGGTTAGGGTTAGGGCTAGGGTTAGGGTGAGGGTGAGGGTTAGAGTTAGGGTTATTTCTAGGGCTAGGCTTATGGCTAAGTTTAGTGTTATGGTTAGGGTTAGTGTTAGGGTTAGGGTAATGGTTATTGCTGGGGTTATGTCCAGGGCTAGGATTAGGATTAGGTTTAGTGCTAGGTTTATGGCTAGGGCTACTGTTAGCCCTAGACTTAGAGTTATGGTTAGTCTAGGGCTAGTTAGGTCTAGAGCTAAGGCTAGGCCTAGTGTTCTGGCTAGGGTTAGCCTTAGGTTTACAATTATGGTTAGTGCTTGGTCTAGGGCTGGCATTAGGTCTAGGGTTAGAGTTAGGTTGAGGGCTATGGTTAAGGTTAAGTTTATGTTTAGGGTTAGTCCTAGTGTTGGGGTCAAGGTTAGGGTTCTTGTTAGTGTTCAGATTCAGGTTTGTGTCCGGGTAAGTGTTTGGGTTCGTGTTTGAGTTCTGGTACGGTGAGGTTTAGGGTTAGGCTTATGGGTTAGTGTCAGTTTTAGGGTTAGAGTGAGGGTTAAAATCAGGATTAGGATTAAGTCTGTGCTATGCTTAGGGTTAGGTTACAGATTAGGGTTAGGATTAGTGTTAGCTTTAAGGTTATGTTAGTGATAGCGCTAGGTCTAGGGTTAGGGTTAGGTTTATGGATAGGATTTGGGTTAGCCTTAGGATTAATACTCTGCTTAGGGTTAGGGTTACACATAGTGGTAGGTGTTGGTTTTGGGCTACAGTTCGGTTTAGTGTTAGTGTTATGGCTAGGGCTAGATTGAGCATTAGGGTTAGTGCCATGGTTCAGGTTAGTGTTAGAGTTAGGTCTAGGTCTAGCGTTATGGTTAGCGCTATGACTAGGATCATGGTTCGGTTTAGGGTCAGGGTTTGTGTTAGACTTAGTGGCAGGGGTACTGTTAGGTTTAGGCTTAACGGTTGGGCTATTGGTTGGGAATGGTAGAGTTCGGTTTAGGGCCATGGTTAGGGTTAGGATTAGCATTAGTGTTGTGGCTACGGTTAGGGATAAGGTTAGGGTTAGGGCCAGGGTTCGGGTTAGGACTGGGGTTAGACTTAGGGCTAGTGATAATCTGTGGTTAGGGTTAGTCTTAGGGCTAGTGTAAGGGTCCGGTTTAGGGCTGGGTTAGAATTAGGTCTAGGACAAATGTTAAGATTAATGTTACACTTAAGGTTAGGATTTGGCATAGGGCTTGGTTTAGGCTTAGGGTTGTTTTAGGCTGAGGTTTGGGATATGGGTAGCGGTTTTGGTTGGGGTTGGTGATAAGGTTACTGTTAGGGCTTGGGGTTGGGTTAGGAACAGAGTTCTGGTTAGTCTTAGGGCTAGGCTTAGGGCTACGGCTAGGGTTAGGGTTAGGGTTACGCTTGGGATAGGTTTAGTGTTTGGGTGAGGCTCAGGTGTATGGTTAGCATTAGGATTAGGTTTTGGGAAAGGCTTAGGTTAGGTCTAGGGTTAGAGCTAAGGTTAGGTTTAGGGTTAGAGTTCGGTTAGGTTTATGGTTATGGTTAGCATTAGGGCTAGGTTTAGTGCTAGGATGCTGGTTAGGGCTAGGGCTGGGGCTGGCTTTAGGCTTATGGCTATGGCTAGGATTAGGGTTAGTGTTAGGTTTAAGGTTGCGTGCGTAAGAGTTTGGGTTATGGGTAGGGTCGGGGTTAACTTTAGGGTTATGTGTAAGGCTAGGTTTATATTTACGGTAAGCGTGGGTCCTGCCTGATGGCTTAGCAGTTAAGTGCACGGGATCTGCTGTTGGCGACCCAGCTTTGTATCCCAGGTGCACACCGACACACCACATTTCCGGCCATGCTGAGGCCGCGTCCCATATACAGCAACCAGAAGGATGTGCAGCTATAACATACAACTATCTACTGTGGCTTTGGGGGAAAATATAAGGTAAGTATTAAGGTGACAGGTAGGAGTAGTGGTAGAGTTAGGGGTAAGGTTAGAGTTGGGTTAGAGTTAGGGTTATGGTTGGGGTAGGGTTAGGGTTTGGGTTAGGGCTACTGTTAGTGTTAGCATTAAGGCTAGGGCTAGGGTTATGGCTAGATTTAGGCTTAGGGTTAGGGTTAGCATTAGTGTTAAGGTTAGTGTTAGGCATAGGGTTAGGGGTAGGGTTAAGGTTAGCACTAGGTCTAGGGATAAGGCTAGTATTAGTGTTATTTCTAGGGCTAGGTCTAGGGTTACTGTTAGGGTTACTGTATGGGTTAGGGTTAGGCTTAGTGTTAGGGTGAGGGTTAGAGTTAAGGCTATGTTTAGGGTTAGGCTTAGGTTTAGAGCTAGATTTATATCCGTGGTTAGGGTTAGGGTTAGGACAAGGGCTTGTGTTGGGGTTAGGGCTAGGGCTATGATTAGGTCATGGTTAGCATTAGGGTTAGGGCTACTGTTGGGTTAGAGGTAGGGTTAGGGTTGTGGTTAGGGTCAGGTCTACGGCTAGGGTAGAAGTTAAGCCTATGGCTAGGGTTATGGTTAGTTTTATGGTTATGGTTAGAGGTAGGTCTTGGGTTAGGCTCAGGTCTCTATCTAGGGTTTGGGTTAGCCTTAGGTCTATGGCTAGGTTTAGGGTCAGGGTTAGGTTTAGGGTTAGTACTAGAGCTACTTTTAGGTTTATGTTTAGCGGAAGTGTTAGAATTACAGCTAGGTTTAGTGTAGGGTTAGAGTTAGGGCTAGGTTTAGGGTTCGATCTATGGTTATGGTTAAGGTTATGGTTGTGTTAGGTTTAGATTTAGTGCTAGATTTACGAGGAGGTTTAGCGTTAAGGTTACTGTTAGGACAAAGGTTAAGGTTAGGGCTAGGTTTAAGCCATGGATTAGCCTTAGGTTTAAGCTTAGGGTTTGGGTTAGGTTTATAGCTACAGTTAGGGTTAGGTCTAGAGTTAGTGCTACAGTTAGGATTAGGGCTAGGGCTGGTCCTCGGCTTACGGTTAGGGTTAGGATTAGGGTTCGGATTACTGTAGGGTTAGGGTTAGTTTTGGGCTAGGGTTAGGACTAGAGCTAGAGCTAGGGTTATCATTAGGGTTACGACTAAGTTAGGGATAGTGTTAGGGCTAGGGGTATGCTTAGGATAAAGGCTAGCGTTATTAATGTTATGGTTATGGTTAGGGATTGTTTAAGTTTTCAGTTAAGGGTAGGGGTAGGGGTTGGGGTAGGGTAAGGGTTAGGTTAGGATTAGGGCTAGTATAGTGGTAAGAGTTGGGTTAGGGTTAGAGTTAGAGGAGTGGTAGGCTTAGGGGTAGGGTGAGGGTTGGGTTCGGGTTAACATTACGATGAGTGTTAGGGCTGGATGTAGCATGAGAGTTAGCATTAGGACTAGAGTTAGGCTTAGGGCTAAGATTATGCTGAGGGCTATGGTTGGGCCTAGCATTAGGAGTAGGGTTAAGAGTAGGGCTAGGATTAAGGTTATGGTTAGCATTATGGGTAGGGGCAATTTTAGGGCTACAGCTAGGGTTAGTGTTAGGTTAGGGTTATATTTAGTGTTAGAGTTTGGGTTACGTATAGACTTAAGGTTAGTGTCAGGTATAGGGCTAGTATCATGGTTAGGAGTAGGATTAGGACTAGGGTTAGGGTTAGGGTTTGGACTTGGGCTAGTGTTGGCATTAAGGTTAGGGCTAGGATTAGGGCAGAGTTAACATTAGGGTTAGGGTTAGTGTTGCGTTATGATTAGTGTTGGGTGATGGTTAGTGTTAGCATTAGGGTCACCTCTAGGCTAGGGTTGGGGTTAGGCCTAGAGCTAGAGTTAGAGTTAGGATAAGTTTTAGGTTTAGGGTTAGTCCTAGAGCTAGGGTTAGTTTTACTTTTAATGGTAGAGTTATTGTTAGAGGTAAGTTTAGTTTAGGGGCAGGGCTAGGGCAATTGCTGGGGCTCGGTTTTTGTTAGGGACAGAGTTACGGGTAGTGTTAGTGATCAAACTAAGGTTAGGGCTGTGGCTTAGACTAGGGTAAGTGTTAGGGTCAAGGTTAGCCTAGGGCTGAGTTAGAGTTAGGGTTAATGTTAGGCTTAGGGGAATGGGTAGAGTTGGGGTTAGAGATGGTTTAGGATTAGTTTTAGGGGTAGTTTTAGGGTTAGGGTTAGTGATAGGGCTAGTGTTAGGGTTACGGTTAGAGCCAGGGCTATGGAAAGGGTTAGGGTTAGCGTTAGTACTAGGACTAGGTCTAGATATATGATTAGGGTTAGTGTTAGGGTTAGAACTAGGGTTAGTGTTAGGGTTCGAGTTATGGCTAGGGTTAGGGCTAAGTTTCGGGTCACATCTATGGCTAGGATTAGTGTTGGTTTAGGAGTAGCGTTGAAGGTTAGTGTTAGGGATATCGTTAGGGTTAGAGTCAGGTGTAAGGGTAGAGTTTGTCATAGGGTAGTGTTAGTGTTTGTGTTAGGGTTAGGACTAGTGTTAGTCTTAAAGATAGGGCTAAGGCTAGGGATAGAGTTAAGGTTAGTGTTAGGGTTAGTGTTAGGACTAGCACTAGCGTGAGAGTAGGGCTATGGCTAGAATTAAGGTAAGATTAGGAGTTATGGTAAGATAAGGATTTGGTTTATGGTTAGGTGTAGTGCAGGGTCACAGTTAGGGCTAAGTTTAGGGTTAAGGGTAGGGTTAGTGTTAGGGGTATGGTGATGGGTTTATAGTGGGGAATGGAGATGGCTTTTTACTGTTTTGTTATGTTCAGGGTTAGCATTAGCGTTTGTGCTAGGGTTGTGGATAGTGTTAATGTTAGGGTTAAGGTTAGGGCCATGGCTAGGGTTAAGGATAGGTCTAGATTTAGGGCTAAGGCTAGGCCTGGGTTTAGGTTTAGGACTAGGACTATGGTTAATTTCATGTTTAGGGCTGGTTTAATGTTAGGTCTAGGGCAATGGTTAACGTTAACGTTACAGATGGGGTTAGTGCTAGGGTTAGGTTTACGGCTAGGGTTATGGTTACTGTGAGCAATAGTGCTAGTGTTACGGTTAGGTTTAGGGTTGAGGTTGGGTTGAGGTTGGGTTAAGGTGAGAGTTAGGGCTCAGGGTGGCGATGGAGTGTTAGGGTAAGACTATGGTTAGTGCTAGGTTTAGTGTTAGGTTTAGGGCTAGGGTTAGTGCTAGGTCAGGTTTAGGGCTAGGGCTGTTGGTTTTATGTTTAGGGCTATGGCTAGGATTAAGGAAGGGGTACGAATGGGTTAGGGTTAACGTTAGGGGTAGCGTTAGGGGTAGAGCTGGGTTAAAGTTCGCGTTAGGTTTAGGGGTAAGGGTAGGGGTGGGGGTGTTAGGGGTCTGTTTCGATTAGGGTTAGGTTTAGAGTTAATAGTAGGTGTAGGTGAAGGACTTGGATTAGTGTTTGGGTAAGGTTTAGGGTTAAGGTTAGGTTTGGTACAGAGTTAATGTTAGTTTTATGGTTAACGTTAGGGTCATGTTTGGGGTTAAGCTTGCGTTAAGGTTAGCTTTAAGCTTAGGGTTGTGGTAGGGTTTGGATTAGGATTAGGGGAGGTGTAGGTGTATGGGTAGAGATAGGCTTAGGGTTAGGGTTTGTGTTAGTGCTAGGACTGGGATTAAGGTTAGTGTTAGTCTTGACTTAAGGTTAGGTTTAGCAGAGCAGTACGTGTAGGGATAGTGGTAGGGTTAATGTTAGTGTTAGGGTTAGGGGTAAGTTTAGGGCCAAGGCTAGGTTTAGAGTTAGGGCTGGGGCCAAGAATAGGATTATGACTAGTTTTAGGAATAGTGTTATTATTAGGGATGGAGTTGGGGTTAAGTTTGGTTTAGGGTTAGGGTTAGTTTTAGGGTTAGTGGTAGGGTTGGGGTTAGGGTTGCATTCGAGTTTGGCCTATGGTTATGGAGGGGCTAGGGTTTCGATTAGGGTTATGGTTAGGGGAGGAGTAAGTGTAGGGATAGGTTTAGGGTTAGTGTTCGGGTTAAGGTCAGTGGTAGTTGTAGGGATTGGGTTATGGTTAGTTTTAGGGTTAGGGTTAGATTTAGGTTTACGGCTAGTGTTAGAGTTGGCATTAGGGTCTAGAACCACGGTTAGGGTTAAGGGTAGGTTTATGGTTAGGGGTAGGTCTGGGGTACAATGAGGGTTAGGGTTTGGGTTTGTCTTAGGTTTAGGGTTAGGGTTAAGGCTGGGTCTAAGGCTGGCTTTAGGGTTAGGGTTAGGGTTAGTGCTAGGTTTAGAGCAAGGGTTTGGGTTAGGGTTAATGCTAGGATTAGTGTTGGGGTTAGGTTTGTGGTTGGATTAAAGAGTTAATGTTAAGGTTCAGGGTAGTATCAGGTGTAGGCATAGGGTTAGTGTTAGGGTTAGCATTAGAGTTAGGGTGAGGGTTAGACTTAGGGGTAGGAGTTAGCTAAGATTTAGGGTTATGGTTACAGTTAGGCATAGGGTTAGGTGTAGGGGTAGGTTTAGGGTTATGATTATGCTTAAGATTAGTGTTAGTGTTATCACTAGGGATTGGGTTATTGTTAGGCTTAAGTTAGGGTCAAGGTTACAGTTAGGTTTGGGTTTAGGGTTGGGTTAGTGTTAGGGTTCGTGTTACCTTAAGTCTTAGGGTCTGGGTAAAGAGTGTTTTAGGGCTAGGGGTAAGGTTACAGTTAAGGTTAGGGGTAGTGATACGGTTAGCTGTGGGAATTGCATTAAGATTAACATTAAGGCTAGGGTTAGAGTTAGGGCTGGGGTTAAGTTTATAGCTAAGGCTTGGTCTAGGGCTTAGACTAGGGTTAGGTTCAGTTTTACTGTTAAGTTTAGTGTCAGATTTAGGACTAGGCATAGGGCTGCATTAGTGTTAGTGTTCGGGGTTGGGCTAAGTTTTAGGCCCAGTTTTAGGGTTAGGGTTACAGTTAAAGTTAGGTCTAGGGCTGGGGCTCGTTTTAGGATTATGGATAACATTAGGGTTAGTGTTAAGGCTAGGGACAGTGTTAGGGGTCAGGTGAGGACAAGGATTAGGGTTAGGGTTGGGGCTGGGTTTAAGGCTAGTGTTACTTCAAGACTTGGGTCAAGGTTAGAGTTAGTGTTATGGTTAGAAGTAGATTTAGGTTTAGGGTAAGGGTTATGGTTAGGGTTAGAGTTAGTGCTAGGGTTAGGTTTATGGCTATGGCGAAGGTTAGGGCTAGGTTTAGTGTTAGTTTTAGGTTTATGGCTATGGTTAGGTTTAGAGCTACACATTTGTTTAGGGTTCGTCACAGCGGTAGGTTTAGGGTTAGGTTTAGGGTCACATAAAAGGGTACAGTTACAGTTAGCATAAGTTTTAAGATTAGAGGTAGGCGTAAGGATAGGAGTGGGGTTGGATTAGGGTTATGGTTATGGTTACATTTTGGTTTAGGGTTAGGGTTCATGTAATTGTTAAGGTTAGGGCTAGGGACAGGGTTAGGTTTAGAGTTATGACTAGTGTTATGTTTAATGTTAGAACTAGGGACCTGGTTAGGATTAGAACTTGGGCTAAGATTAGTGTTAGAGTTAGCATTAGGTTTGGGTTATGCTTGGTGTTATGGATATTGTTTGGGTAGGGGTAGGTGTTTGGTTAGGTTTAGGTTTAGGGGAGGGGTTGGGGTAGGGGTAGTGTTAGGGTTAGGGTCAGGGTTAGGGTTAGGGTTATGGTTAGAGTTAGGGGTAGGTTTAGTGTTAGAGTTAACCTTAGGGCTAGAGTTCAGCTTAGGGTAAGTGTTAGGGTTAGGGCTGATAATAGGCCTAGATTTATGGATAAGTTTAGGACTAGGTTTAGGGTGGGTTAGTATAAGGGTTTGGGTTAGGGGTAGTTTTAGATCTACGGTTAAGTTTAGTGCTGCGTTAGAGTTATAGTTAAGCTTAGTGTTTGGTTTAGGGTTAGGGTTAAGACTAGTCTTATGTCTAGGCTTAGTGTTAGGGTTAGGACTAGGGCTAGTGTTGTGTTTAGGGCTATGGTTAAGGTTAGCCTTAGTGTTAGTACTAAGTTCAGGGTTAGTGTTAGTGTTAGAGTTAGCATTAGGGCCAGGACTATGGAAAGGGCTAGGGTTATCATTAGGGCTAAGCCTAGGTCTATAGTTATGGTTAGGTTTAGAATTTGGCCTAGAGCTAGGGTTAGGGTTAGGGATATGGTCATGTCTGGGGCTAAGTTTAGGGTCAGGTCTGGGGCTTGGATTTGTGTTAGGGTCAGGGATTGTGTGGAGTGCTACGGTTAGGTGTAGGGTTAAGTCTAGTGCGAGGGTTAAGTTTATGGTTAATGCTAGCTTTAGGGTTAGTGTTATGTGTGGTGCTAGCATTTTGGTTAAACCTAGTGTTAGACTTAGCAATTGGGTAAGGCTTAGGGCTGATATTAGGGTTAGGGTTAGGTTTAAGATTAGGTTTAGTGTTCAGGTTACCATTATGTTTAGTGGTTAGGTTTGGCTTAGGGTTAGGAATAGGCTTAGGGTTAGGGTTAGGGCAAGAGTTTGTGTTAGGAGTTTGTCCAGGATTACTGTTAGAGTTACGGTTGGGTTAGACTAAGTGTTAGTGTTAGGGTTAGGTTTAGGTCTATGACTAGTGTCTGGGGTAGTGGTAAGTGTTGGCTTAGGGATAGGGTTAGGGTAGGGCTAGGGTTTGTGTTAGGTTTAGGGTTAAGATTAGGGATAGGGCTTGGGCTAGAGCCACTTTTAGGGTTAGGGCTAGCATTAGGTCTAGGTTAAGCATTATTTTAAGGCTATGGGTAACATTAGAGTAGGATTAGGGTTAAGGCTATGGGTAGGGGTATGCTAAGTGTTTGGGTTAAAAGTAGGGGTAGGGTTAAGGTCACAGTTAGGATTAGGTTTAGGGTTAAAGTTAGGGGTAATGTTAAGTGTGGGTGATGTCTAGTCTTAGTGTTATGGTTAATATTAGTGTTTGTGTTAGCGTTAGGGTTCTGCATATGATTAGTGTTAGGGGTAGGGTTAGGCTCAGGTTTCGGATTAGATTAGGGTTAGGTTTAGGGTTTGGGTAGGGTTAGAGTTAGTTTATGGAGAGAAGGAGGGGTAGGATTGGGGTTAAGGCTGCATTCAGTTTAGGGTTAGGATTAGGGTTCAGGTTCTGGTTAGGGTTAGGGTTAAGGTTAGGCTTAGGGTTCAGATTAGGGTTTGTGTACTGTTTTGGTTTAGGATTCCAAATAGCAATCTGTGCCAAATGTTTTTTAGGTATTATGTGATCCTTACTAGCTGGAAAGAAGGGAGATAGGGTATGAATTTATTTCCAGGAACGGGTGCTAGACATGATTTGGCTCAGCTCTAATCTGGATTCCCTGTCCTATACAGACCTGTTCCCAGGTTTAATGATAGGGTTATGGTTAGGTTTTGGTTACGGTTAGAGTTAGTTTTATAGAGAGAAGGAGGAGTAGGGTTGGGGTTAGGGTTGCGTTAGGCTTGGATTTATGATTAGGGATAAGGATAAGTTTTCGGTTAGAGTTACGGTGAGGGTTACGGTTAGGGTTAGGGCTAGGGTGGTATCAGTGTTAGGATTACTGTTAGGATTAAATTTAAGTTTAGTGTTAGCCTTAATGTTTACAGTTAGTGTACTAGAGTTAGCATAGTGTTAGGGTTAGGGTTAAGATTTGGGCAAGGGCTAGGTTTACACATAGAGTTAGGGTTATGGGTAGTGTAAGGTCTGGGTTTTAGGGCTAGGGCTAGGATTAGTTTCAGCTGTAGGTTGGGTTAGGGCTAGATCTAGGGCAAGTGTTAGGGTTAGGGTTACAGTTAGGGTTAGGTTTAGGGCTAGGGCTAGTGCCGGGGTTAAGGTTAACTCTAGGACTAGGGTTAGTGTTAGGGATAGGGCTAGGCTTAGGTTTAGTGCTAATTCTTGAATTATTGTCATTGTTAGTGTTAGTGTTTGGGTTGGAGTTGTGTTGTGGTAAGGTTCAGGTATAGAGTTAGTGGTAACCGTAAGTTTAGTGTATGGGTAATTGTAGGTTTAGATTTAAGGTTAGGGTTAGGGATAAGGTTATGTCTAAGGCTATGGTTAGGGTTAGGGTTAGGGTTAGGGTTAGGGCTATGGTGAGAATTAGGCTCCACGTTCGGATTAATGCTAACATTAGTTTTAGGGCTAAGATTGGGGTTTCTATCATGAACCCTAACCCAACTTTAGTTCTAACCCTAAACCTACCCCAAGCCCTAAAACTCCCCCTAGCCCTAACCCTGATCATATGCACACCCACTGTAACTGTGACCCTAAGCCAACTCTAACACTAACTTAAAACCTAGTCCTAGCCCTAGCCCTAACAGTAACCCTAACAGTAGCATAACCCTAACTCTAAACCTAGTGTTAACCGAAAACCAAAACCCTATGCCTATTCCTACACTTTCCAGTGTCCCCACCCTAAGGCACACACGACCCTAACGTCAGACCTAGCCATAATCATACCCCTAGCCCTAACATCAAAACCTGCCCTGTCCCAAACCATAAAAATGAATCTAGTTATAAACCTAAAGAGAATCCTAACTCTAAATGTAATAGCTAAACTTAGCCCTAAGCCCAACCCTAACGATAATTCTTGCCATAACACTAACACTATCACTACTCCTACTCCCAACTCTCACCATAACCCTACATGTAATCCAACACTAACACTATCCGTAGCCCTTGCTGTAGCCCTAAACCAGTCCTAACACAAACACTAGCCCTATTCCTAATCATATCCTTACCACTAAACCTAACCTTAACTGAACACAAACCACCACATCTAACTCTAAGAATAACCATAACATTAATCCTAGCCCTAGCCCTAAACATAACCCAGCACTAGACCTAACCCTAACCCTAACCCTACCCCTACCCCTAACCCTAACCCTAATCTGAACACTAACTCTAAGACTAAACATAACCCTAACCCTAACATGAACACTAACAGTAAACATAACCCAACAAACGCTAAACTTAAAGCTACCCTAAGCATAAGCCAAACACTAACCAAAACCCTAAACCGGGCCCCAATTTTAACCCTAACCAGAAGCCTAATCCGACGCTAAACATAAACTTAATCTTATCCTGACCCGAAACCTAAACCTTACGCTAATCAGAAGGCAAACCTCAAAATAAAGCTAAGCCTAAACCTCACAATAACCCTAATCTTAACCCTAACATGAACACGAATCAGAACCCTAACCCTAAACAGAACCCTAGACCTAAACCGAACCAGAACCCAACCCTACCCATAAAACTAACCCTAACCCTAAGGTGAACACTAACCCTAAACTGAACCCGAATCCAAACCCTAACACTAACTCAAACGCTAACCCGAACCCTAACAATAAACCTAACGTGATACTGACACCAAACACTAACTATAACCCTAAAGGAAACACTAACCCCAACACTAAAACTAACGCTAACCATAACCCGAACCATAACATAAGCCTAACTTGAAATCTAAGCCAAAACCTAACCCTAACCCTAACAATAACCCTAACCCCAACACTAACTGTAACCATAACGCTAAGTCTAACACGAAAAATAACCCTAAAAGTAACTCGAATCTGAATCCTAAACCTAACCCTAACTCGAACCCAAACCCAACCTGAATACAGCCCTATCCCTTATCCAAAACTAACCCCAACAGCAGCCCTAACCCTAAGCCTAAAGCTAACCCGAACTCTAACAATAACCTGAACCTCAAACTTAACCCAGACTCTAACCCAAACCTTAACCTTAACCCTAAAACTAACACAAACACAAAGCCGAAACCGACCCTAACACTAACACCATCAAGAACCCAAATCTTAACTCTAATCCTAATCCAAACACTAACCTCACCCTAAACCTTAACATAACCTTAACAGTAACCCTAATCCTAACCGTCGCAACAAAGCAAAACATAACCCTAACCCTAACCAGAAAATGAACTCGAACCCTAGCCATAACCCTAACCCAAAAACAACCCTGACCTTAAACATAACCCTAAACTTAACATGAAAATTAACCGTAACCATATCAGCAATCCTAGCCTGACTGTAACCCTAACCCTAAACCTAATCTTAGCCCGACTCTAACCCTAACCCTAACCAGAACACGAACCTGAACCCTAAGCCTAACCTAGACTCGAACACTAGCCCTAACACTAAAACTAAACATTACCCTAACCTGAACCCTATTGCTAAGCCTAACCATAACCTGAACTCTAAACATATTTCTAACCCTAATGCTAACCCTAACCCTAATCCAAACCCAACGCTAACCCTAACCCTAGACTTAAATCGAACCCTAACGCTAACCATAACCCTAATCGGAAACCAAAACGTAAACCTAACCCTAACCATAACCCAAACCCAACCCTAACCCTAAACTTAACCCTAGCCCTAGCCCTAACCCTAACCCTAACAAGAAACCTAAAGCTAAAGCTCAACATTTTTTGAACCTGAAAACTAATAATAACCCTAATCCGAATATTAACTCTAACCTCAGCCTAACCCAAGTCCTAACACTAACCCAAACACTAACCTTAATCCTAACCCTAACAAGAACCCGAACCCGAACCCTAACCCAACAACAACCCTAAGCCTAAACTGGTATCAAAACCAAGCCCTGACCCTGACATTAACCCGAAAACTAGCACTAACACTACACCTAACCATAACCCTAAATCTAACACTAACCACAACGCTAAACTGAACCTGACCAGTGACCCTAACCCTAAGCCTAACCCTAAACTCTAAAGCTAACCCTACACGTAAAACAAATCTGTACCAAACCCAAACCCTAACACTAAACAGAACCACAACCCTAATGCTAACCATAACCCTAACCCCAATAGGAACAGAAACCCTAACACTTACACTAACCAGATGATAACCCTATGCTAACTGAACCCTAACCCTAACCTGAAATCTAACCCAAACCTGGCAATCAACCATAACACTAACCTCAACCCTAACCCTAACCCTAACCTAAACTCAAACATACCATTAACGTGAATCATGACCCTATCCCTAACCAGAACCATAAACCTAACCCTAACCAGAAACATATACCTAAATATAAACCTAACACTAACCCGAAAACTAAAACAAACCCTAAAACTGACAGTAACCGGAAACCAAACATAACACTAACGTAACACTAAGAGTACCCCAGGAAATGGCTCTAGGGAGAAAAGCATGACGAAGGACACGTGTGACGCCTTCTGTTTGAGTGCAGACGTGCCAGGCAGAGGGCGACAAGATGGCTAGATCGGCTCACCTGCTTTCTCCAAAGGAGGCAGGACAACCAGCCAAACATCCTACCTGGGCCAGGCCACTTCCAGAGGGGACAAGGTCAAGAGGACATAGCCCTGGGGATGGTCGCCAAGTCTCCTGGGGCGTGTGCTGGGTCCCGTCAGAGGAGAAAGCAGCCTGGCAATGGCTGTGCCAGACGTGAGATCAGGAGGCCTCTCACACCCGGGTCCGTGTCCTGCCCAGGCCTCACGAGGGAGGACGAGGGTCGTGGCAGTGGCGAGTGGGGTGGGGTTGCCGGCTAGCCTGCCCCAGGATGTCCCAGGAGAGGGCGCCTGGGGATGGGCTGCCCCTGGAGTGGTCTGAGGGACCGACCCAGCTCGAGGCAGTCTGGGGCAGAGAGAGAATCCCACTCCGCCCTTTTCCTTAAGTTTCTTATGGCTTGCCAAACCGTTAACAAGACAGGTTCGCAAGAGAAAATCATACCCAACTGAAGAATATGAGTGCATGGCAGAAACCCGGGAAAATGAGTCTCTCCACACAAAGGCAGAGATTCTCATCTTGCATCCTCTCCTGAGCTTATGAGAAAGGAGGATGTTGGGGGTGGGCATGTGGAAGTCAAGACTGGAAGAAGACAATTGTCATGCAGAGGGACATGTAATGTCTTGATGGAACCGTTTCCCCTGCACCAGGGTCAGGTCCAGAAGGGACAGCACAGAGGTGACCAGCAACCCGCCTCTCTGTGGTGGTGTTGGACCCGGGGCAGGCGTGGGGGTGGTAAGTGGAAGTGGGATGGCGTGTGAGTTGGTACCAGCGGTGGAGGCAGTGATTTAGAGGTCAGGGATCTCTCTTTCTCTCTCTCTCAATCTCTCTGTGTCTCTCTCTCTCTTCTCTCCCTCGGAGACCGGAGGACAGAAAGGTGGGGCGCCCTACCTACCTCCCCTACCTATCCCATGGTCCCTTCTTTCTCTGGCAGCTCTCAGAACCATGCAGGCTTGGATTTAAGACCCTCAGGCCAAGGGTGCATGCTCGGCCACCCGGGACTAGGGCTGGCCTCGAGGGTCCTCAGTGAAGGCCCCATCCTCCCGCCAGGATCTGACCGGCTTCGGCTTCCCTTGGTGACTACAAGCTGCAGCTGAAGGAACCCTGCTCTTCTTGACTTGGCTGCAGCTGCTCACCTCCCCCAATTCCGAAGAGATCGCAGGCCGCATCACTTCCTTGGAAGGGTGGGTCTGCCCAGGGTGGCCACAGTCAGACTGGGGTTCGAGCTCAAGGTTCTTCCTAGGCCAGTTGCTTTGTCCCGGGGCTCAATTCATTCTGGAAAGACAAAGCCGTGGCCTCACCCCACGCCTAGACTTGGCGACTGCAGCCAGGTGGAGGAAAGGCTCTGTGGAGACAAAAGGGCAGAGACAGGCATATGGCAAAGCAGGAAGTGCGGCGCCAGCAGCCCATAGGCCTTTGGGAGCCTATGCCACACTGGGCAAGCCCTTCCGGGGACAGTTCCCAGCCTCGTCTCTGGCGTCGGGAAGTCCTGGCCTTCCTAGTGCCCAGGCCATGGTTCTGGGGAGAAATCCGTGATGGAGGACACCCATGAGGTCCTCTGCCTGAGGTCTCAGGTGTCATGCCCAGGGCCACTGCATGCCTGGCTCGGCTTGCTTGCTTTCTCCAAAGAAGTCTGGTCAAACAGCCGAACCTGGCACCTGGGCCAGGCCCCTTCAGAGGGGAAAAGTTCCGGAGGATTTAGCCCTGGGGACGTCTGCCAAGTTTCCTGGGGCGTGTGCTGGGCCCCGTCAGAGGAGGAAGCAGCCCGGGAAGCGGTGTGAGAGACCAGAGATCAGGTAGCCTCCCACACCGAGGTCCCTGTCCTCCCCAGGAATCCCAAGGGAGGACGATGGTCTTGGCAGTGGCGAGAGTGCTGGGGCGGGCGCTGAGCCTGCACGTGGATGACCCAGGAGGGGGCGCCGGGGTATGGGCTGCCCCTGGCCAGGTCTGAGGGACTGACCCAGATAGGGGTTGTTGGGGGAAGAGAGAGAATACCCCTCCACCATTTCCCTTCAGGTTCTCATGGCTGGCCAAATCAAAACAAGACAGGTTCTCTGGCGCAAATCAGACTTAGCTGAACAACATGTGTCCATGGGAGAAACACAGGAATCTGAGTCCACACAATGGCAGAGATTCTCATCTTACATCCTCTCCTGAGCTAATGACAAATGTGGATGTCGTGGGTGGGCCTGTGTGATGGAAGAGGGGAGGGAGACGATTGTCATGGAGAGGGACATGTAAAGGCTTGTCTGAACAGTTTCTCCTGCACTGGGGTCAGGAACGGAAGGGAAGACATGGAGGTGTCCCGCAACCAGCCTCTCTGTGGTGGGGATGGCCCCTGGGCAGGCGTGGGGGTGGTGGGTGCAATGGGATGGCTTGTGAGAAGGCACCAGCCAGTGGTGGAGGCAGCGACTCAGAGGTCATGGATCTCTCACTCTCTCCCTCTCTCTCCCCCTCGGGGACCTGAGGAAAGGAAGGTCGCTTGCTCTGCCCACCTCACCTACCTCCCCCATGGGCCCTTCTTTCTCTGGCAGCTCCGGGACCCCTGAGAGCTTGGGTTCAGGCCCCCACACCCCCGCACAGGCCAAGGGCACATGCGCGACTGCTGGGGCCTAGGGCTTGCCGCGTGGGTCCTCAGTGAAGGCACCACCCTGCCACCAGGCTCTGAATGGTGGGGGCGGACCTCTGGTGCCACCCCGCTGCAGCTGTTCCATCGCCGCTCTTCTGTACTTGGCTTCAGCTGTTGTCTCCCTCCCCTCCCCCACTCCCACTCACCTGGAAGACCGCTTCACTTCCTTGGAAGCATTGCTCTGGGCCTGATGGCCACAAGCGTACTGGGCTTCAAGCTCAAGGCTCTGCCTGGGCCAGCTGCTTCGTCCAGGGGCTCATTTCTTCCTCGAAAGACAAAGCCATGGCCTCATCCCATGCCTGCACTTTGCGACTGCAGCCAGGCCAGGTGTAGGAAAGGCTCTGTGGAGTCAGAAGGGCTGAGACAGGCAGATGGCACTGCAGGGCTAGGGAGCCAGGGCCAAACTGGGCGAGCCCTTCCAGCGACATGTCCCAGCCTCCTCCCTGGAGTCAGGAAGTCCTGGCCTTCCTGGTGTCCAGGCCACAGCTCCGGGGAGAAATCTGCAATTGTGGGCACACGTGAGGTCCTCTGCCTGAGGTCTCAGGTGTCACGTCCAAGGCCACTCCAAGCCTGGCTCGGCTTGCCTGCTTTCTCCCAAGGAGGCTGGCCCACCAGCCGAACCTGGCACCTGGGCCAGGCCCCTTCCAAGGTGACGCGTTCCGGAGGACATAGCCCTGGGGACAGCTGCCATGTCTCCTGGGGCGTGTGCTGGGCCCCAGACAGAGGAAGAAGCTCCCTGGCAAACGGTGTGCCTGACTAAGTTCTGGCGGCCTCCCACACCCGGGACCCTGTCTTGCCCAGGCCTCCCGAGGGAGGACGATGGTCGTGGCAGTGGTGAGAGGGGTGGGGCTGGTGCTGATCCTGCCCTTGGATGCTCCAGGAGAGGACCCCGGGGGGTGGGCTGCCCCTGGCCAGGTCTGAGGGACCGACCCAGCTCAGGGCTGCTGGGGGCAGAGAGAGAATCCCCCTCCACCCTTTCCCTGCAGGTTCTTAGGGCTGGTCAAATCCTTAACAAGACAGGTTGGCTGGAGAAAATCAGACCCAGGTGAAGAACATGTTTCCATGGGAGAGAACTAGGAAATTGAGTCTCTCACCACAATGGCAGAGATTCTCATCTTGCACCCTCTCCTGCGCTAATGACAAAGGTGAAAGTCGTGGGTGGGCCTGTGGGATGGGAGAGGAGATCAAGATGATTGTCATGCAGAGAGACATGTAAAGGCTTGTCTGGCCCGTTTCCCATATACTGGGGTCAGGTCCAGAAGAAAAGGCATGGAGGTGACCAGGAACCGGCCTCTCTGTTGTGGGGCTGGCCCTGGGGTGGGCGTGGGGGTGGTGAGTGCAAGTGGGATGGCGTGTGAGTTGGCACCAGCCAGCAGTGGAGGCAGCGACTCAGAGGTCATGGATCTCTCTCTCTCTCCCTCTCTCTCTCTTTCTCTCTGTCTCTTCCTCTCTCTCTCTCTCTCATTCTCTCTCTCCCTCTGGGATCTGAGAGGAGGAAGGTGGCACGCCATGACCACCTCGCCCTACCTCCCCCACGGAACCTTCTTTCTCTGGCCGCTCCAGTAGCCCTGTGGGCTTGGGTTCAACCCCCCACACCACCGCACAGGCCAAGTGTGCATGGGCGACCCCCGGGCCTAGGGCTGGCCTCGGGGGTCCTCAATGAAGACCCCACCCTCCCACCAAACTCTTACTGGCTCCCTCCCCTCCCCCACTCCCACTCAGCTTGGAGGCCACTTCCCTTCCTTGGAAGCATTGCTCTGGCCCTGATGGCCACAGGCGTACTGGGCTTCAAGCTCAAGGCTCTGCCTGGACCAGCTGCTTTGTCCAGGGGCTCATTTCCTGCTGGAAAGACAAAGCTACGGCCTCACCCCACGCCTGCACTTTGCTACTGCAGCCAGACCAGGTGTAGGAAAGGCTCTGTGGAGTCAGAAGGGCCGAGACAGGCAGATGGCACCACAGTGCTATGTAGACAGAGCCAAACTGGGCAAACCCTTCCGGCAACAGGTCCCAGCCCCCTCCCTGGAGTCGGGAAGGCCTGGCCTTCCTGGTGCCCAGACCACGGCTCCGGGGAGAAATCCGCCATGGTGGGCACGCTTGAGGCCCTCTGCCTGAGGTCGCAGGTGTCACGCCCATGGCCACTGCAAGCCTGGCTCCACTTGCCTGCTTTCCCCAAAGGATGCTGGCCAACCAGCCGAACATGACACCTGGGCCAGGCCCCTTCCAAGGGGACGACCTCTGGAGGACATAGCACTGGGGATGGCTGCCAAATCTCCTGGGGTGTATGCTGGGCCCCCGTCAGAGAAGGAAGCAGCCTGGCAAGCGCTGTGTCAGACCTGAGATCTGGCGGCCTCCCACACCTGGGTCCCTGTCCTGCCCAGGCCTCCCGAGGAAGAACGATAGTCATTGCAGTGGATAGTAGGGTGGGGCTGGCACCGAGCCTGCCCTTGGATGTTCCGGGAGAGGGCGCCAGGGGATGAGCTGCCCCTGGCCAGGTCTGAGGGACCAACCAAGCTCAGGGCTGCTGGGGACCAACCACAGCATGTCCACAGCCCTCTCTGCAGATACAGGCACCAGGTGAGCACCTGCCATGGCTGATCCCATTAGTCCCTACAAATCACCATGAACTTTATCCCCCCGCACATTTCAGAAGAGCAAACTGAGGCTCCGAGAGATGCGGGGATTTGTGCAAGGTACACAGCTGGCATAGGACAGAGTCATCACTGTGCTGAGGAGGGAGTGGCTACTCACCTAGTAAACAGCTGGTCCAGGACCCGGTGGGATGTGTCTGAGGCCGAGTAGTTGATCATGAAGGTGGTGAAACTCTAGATGTTCCTACTCAGGAAAGCTGGTACAATGGACTCTGTCAGCTTCTCCATCATGCCTGCCAGGACGCCACTCATCCTGCAGTCTTCATTTAAATTCACAGTGGACTCATCCTGACGTGAGGGGAGAGGAGGAGGAACATACAGTCAGTGACATCGTGGTGAACCACCAGGAGGACTGAGGTGACTTTCTACCCTCCTGTGTAGCTTGTGGGGAGGAGTGGAGGTCCAGATTCCTTTGGGAGTGGGACTTCGGGGCACTGTAGTGAGAAAATTCTGGGACAGCGGGTCCCAGGGGAATCTCATATTTGAGTCTGGATTCTAGTACTGCCTTGATCATCTCAGGGTCCTGGGTGTGAAGACCCCTCTGCACCCACACTCACCTCAGACCAGCCCTGGTCATTGATGGACTGGTGCACCTGTGTCCACTCCAGGGAGATGGCAAACTGGAAAGCATCCACCAGCTCCTCGACCATCTCCTGGGTGCAGCTCTGCAGTGACAGTTCCCAGCAGTCAGGCCAGGAGGGATCAGGGGCCTGCCTGGACTTTGCCACAGTGGGAAACCCCACGACAGATCAGGCAAAGAGGGGCATCTGCATACACTCCACCAGGGAAGGAATGCGAGGACACCTTGAGGGCCCAGCATTCACATGCGGATAGAGGAGCTTGGTCCCCAGCACTCACCTTCCTCTCCTGCAACCAAGATCTTGAGCATGAACATGACACACTGCCCAACTCCCACCATCTGGCTTCCTGCTCCTGCTCAGGTTGGATCCTCCTCATCCCCAGCTTCACGAACTCCACCTCCCACACACACACACAATGAGTGTCAAGGGGTGTGGGGCTGTCCTTTTGGGATCACAGTTCTGGCCTGACCTAGAGTGGTCTGCCCTGGCCTACACTGTTACCTGATGGTTCCTCCTGCCAAAAGGCCACACACATTCGAGGTGAGGGCTGAGCAAATGTCTAAAGCAACTTAAAACGCTCTCATTCTGGGTTTTCCGGGGGTCAGAGCCTCGGAAAGTCACGGGACAACACAAGAACATCCTGCCGTTTTGAGTGTCTCAACTCAAATGAACTGGACAAGAGGTTGTGATTACAATGTGGGTGCCTGGTAACCAAAGTTCTAAGTTCTGTTGGGGTCTGTCACCAAGGAAGTGAGGTCACTTCTTCAAGGTTCTATTACTTCGCCCTTTCCTTCAATGAGATCCACCCAAATCCCCCGCTAGGCAGTTGGCTGCTCTCCCTCCTTGCCCGTGTCATCTCCATCACTGTACACAAATACCCATCACCACCCTCCCCACAGCTCCTTGGGAGTGGATCCAGGCCCCAGCTTTGAGGAGACAGAGCTGAGGTCAGACCTGTTTTTTCCTACCAGTTCTGTGTCCTGGAAAAGCTGTTGTGCCTCTCAAGATCTCCCCAGTCTCCCAAGCTTCACAATGAGGATTGGGCTAAAAACAGCTTCCTAGAGAACCCCTTCAGGTGTATATGTAATAAAACGTACAACACCTGTGAGCTAGTGTCACATGTGTCTAATGAACACACTTAGAGATGGAGGAAGTACAAAAAGTAGGACATCACATAGAATACCAGTCAGAACTTCTCTGGGTCCCAGATGTGTGATCTTTGGTAAGTCACTGCCGCTCTGAGCCTCATTTTCAGGTCTGCATCCTGAAGGGGTGGAAATTAGAGGAAATATAGACATTGTGATACACTGGCATTAAGCCTTCCACGGTCCCCTGTTTTACTCAGAATCAGTCCCAAGAGCCTCATGTTGGCCTATGTGGTGGGATCCTCCACAATGTTCCCACTGAACCTGCCTCCTTGAGTGCACATCCTTATGTCAGCACTAAGTGGTCAGTATCTGGCTTCTGAACAACAGAACACAGCCAAGGTGATGGGATGTCACTTCCAAGTTTTAATTACAAAACTTCTGTCACTTCCATATTACTGGTTTACTTAGGTTCCCTACTTACCTCCCTCCTTCTGTTTCCATCTCTCTCTCTCTCTCTGTCTCGCTAGCTCTTACTCTCACTCTTGCTCTCTATCAAATCACCAGAACTGGGAGAGCAAGTGCTGATGTTTTCAGTTGCACTATGTGGAGGTTCCTTAGGAGAGAACTGAGGGAGTGTCCAGCCAACAGACAGACAGGAGCACAGACTCTCAGTCCAAATGGATCCTGACAAAACCCATGTGAGTGATCTTGGGTGGGAATGTTCCCCCATTTGAGCACTGTTGAGACCACAATCACTTCTTCACAGAGACTTTGAGGCAGAGGCACCCAGCTAAGCCATGCCTGATGCTTGGCTCACAGAAATTGTGAGATGTTAAATATTTGTACTTTATAGGTGGCAGGTTTTGGAGTAATGTTGTCACAGAGGAACAGAAAGTAACAGTCTACCATGTCCCAGGATCCAGCCTGATCACCCTCCTCTCTCCACTCCTCTCTCTTCTCAGGCTCCCTCCAGCCACACTGGCCACATTTCTGACCTTCCCTGGTCAAACTCGCTTCTTCCTGTGAGTCTCTGCACCAGGGAGCCTTCTCCTTGACACACTAACTCTTCCCAGACATACGCAGGGGTGCTTACACTTGTCATTCTGGTCACAGCAAAGGTCTGAAATGCCTCAGGGCAGCCTTTCAGAACCTCCTAGCACAGTCTCTACCATCAGAGATCTCACATCCAGAAGAGCATTACATGATTTCCTCCTCCTTCCTCCCATTGAGATAAAATGAGTGCATGAGGAAGGGCTGTCTGCCTTGGCTGAAGCAGAGGCAACTCCTTCTGGTTATACCAGGGACACGACTGTCTCTTCCAGAACAAATTTTTCCCACCACGAGTCCATTGTTTAAGGAAACCGTCATTCCCTCTCTTTCATGGGTCTGGTTTCCCCAAGAACACAGTGAACCATCCCCTCTCCCTGTGCTGCATCACCATCAACCCACAGCCAGAAGATAAGCACCAGGTTAAAACACCACCAGATCCTGAATTCAGTCACTGCTGAGACTCAGCCATCAATGTTGTCATTCAATGGTGACTCCTGAGGACAACTTTCCCCTGAGACCCACTCCCAGCCTGTCCTCAGCTTCTTATAGCAACACTGAGATTCCCTCAGAGTCCTCCCAACCTGGGCATGAAACATTCTGAAATGTTCTCTGTATTAATTTTCTGGAATGCGGGACATAGGTAGATGTAATTTGAGCGTGTATGTGCAGTAGTTTCTACGCATGTATTCTATTTTTCAGACACAGATAAAATAGCTTGGCTACTCAATGCACCAAGCAAATGGATAACTGATCAAATTTTTTCATGATGTGAAGTCTTTAGAGAGTAAATGTCATGGTTAAGAACACAGAGTATGGAGCTAACTCCTCACGTCCAAATTCCAGCTCAATCCCTTATTAGATATTTGTATTGACTGAGTTATTTACCTGATTGGTGCCTCAGTTTCTTCATATCTCAGTTGACAATAATGATCAGCGTACCTACTTTGTAGGTTTATTGAGAGTATTAAAGGAGTTAATGTTTGAAAAATGCTTGGAACACCTAGTGCATTACCAGTGCTGTACTTATATATCAGAAATAAAATTTAGAAATTCTTCTGACACTGCCTGTGAGCCCCAGAGTGTGAGACTGTTGCCTGGATGTATGTAGAAAGCACTCCATGACATACGATGAATAAATGAGTGAACAACATTGGCGAATGCATTACCAATGTCACCTATATCACCCTACAGGCATTCCCAAGCCGAACCACAGGCAGACATACCTGCTCTGTCCTGCATCACAGTCCCTGGAGGAATCACTGGGGCTTCTTGGACCCTGGTAACCGTGCTCACTAAAGGTTCTTTTCTGTCAGCAAACCCCAGCCTTTGTCTAATTGCTGCAGCTCACAGGCTCTGCGCTGTTATGTTTGTCTTCACTAGAGCGAGAAGTGCCATCCCCAGAGCTGGGCACACACAGAGCCTGAGCCTTGGAGAAAATGACTCTCTGGCCCTGGGGCAGGTAGAAGAGCGCAGGGACAGAGTGGGATTTGGGGAAAATCCTCCAGGTGTTGTCAGAAGAGATGGAGGCAGGGGATGTATCAGCAAGGACTGGTCTGGTTGGTGGGCCTTGGTGGTTAAATAGTCGGGGGGCTGGGAAGTTTCATAGGTTCTAGCATAATACAATCAATATGACGATCATGAAATCAGAATCAGCCTAATTAAGGCCAAATTTACCCAATGTCAGCTGTTCCCTGACTCTCTAATCCAGTAGTGATTTACAATAAGGGTATTCGTGATCTATCATCTCCTTTTCATTGATTGGCTAGAGTAACTATTCTTTACATAGCCTGTCTATTTTTACATAGTAAAGAAAAAGTGAGTTTTAAAACAACCCTCCTTGGAAAAGTCTCCCTAACATATTGAATTAATAACAGAAGCCCCGACAGGAAATTCACCACATATCTTGAGCTTTAGTCTCTGGTTTTAGATCATCCTAACTGGTAATTTACCTACACTTCTGGCTTCTTTCTTGAGATTAGTCCACTTAGGATTAAGTAAGAGTGCAACCTCATACCATGTGAGAAGTGGTGGAACTATAGGAAGAGGTTTGATTCATTCTGTCAGTGTGTGTGTGCACGCGCGTGTGTGTGGGGGTGTATAGACTTTTTGCTGCATCTGGCAGTGTGGGCCAGTGTAGACTCCTTTTCTAGGTAAAAAATTTCCCTAACCACTTTTTCTGGACTTTCTTTTCACTGATGGCTTCGCCAGCACTGTCCAATAGTAACATTAAGCACTCTATGTTATGGAATTTAAATATTTTTTAGTAGCCACATTTTAAAAAATGAAAACAAACAGGAGAAACTAACTTTAATAGTATATTTTAACCCACTATAACCAAGATATTATCAATGTGGTTGCTCTCTATACAAAACTTACTAATGAGAGAGTTTACATTTTTTTCTGTGTTTCATAAATCCAGTGTGTATTT
This sequence comes from Ceratotherium simum simum, assembly GCF_057802395.1. Classification (NCBI taxonomy): domain Eukaryota; kingdom Metazoa; phylum Chordata; class Mammalia; order Perissodactyla; family Rhinocerotidae; genus Ceratotherium; species Ceratotherium simum. The sequence continues at coordinate 7,193,599 of NW_028261259.1, forward strand.
CCCACTTACAGTACAATCTCCATTTGTAAGTCGAGTTTTTTCAGACATACATTCACTGCAAACAGATTTAATGTTCACAATTGTCAAAGAAGAGTCACTAGGAGTGGGGTGGATGATAATTTCACTACTGATTTAACCTCTAAGGGAGCTATGAACACCAACTGGTCAATGGGTTAATCAAATGAATAGTCATATAGTATAGAAGTATGGTATGATTTGGGATTTAGAAAAAGACTGGGGAGCGTGTGTCCTGACAGGGAGCACCAAGGATTTTGTTGTTGAGAGAGACAAGGACAAAAAGAGAATAAAGTCATGCACATAAGTGTCTAACAACATGGGGGAGAAGAAATGACATGCAGTAGTCCTGAGTTTTGACCTCGTGGTTTCTTTTCTTGACCCAAATCTCTTTGATGATGTCGCAGGACAAAGGTCAGATTAATCCCCACAGGGAGAGAGGGAGGGTAGACGTACAAGGCATCTGACATAATTGTCCTGGGAAGGCAGGCTTTATTTATAACTCTGATCCACTTTCAAAATTTATTTCTATGGGGTAAGAAGAGAAGAAGTATGTTGGTCAAATCATAACAGAGGAAGTGAAATGATTGTGGAAAGCAATCTAAACCAAAGCCTGGTTTGAGCATCTCCATCCCTTTGAGGATGTCCAGTTACACATTCAAGAGGCCAGTTACTAGAATCACATCCTATCCTGGCAATGAGGTCAGAAGCCAGCAAAGGGAGGAAACCTTGGAGCAGCCCCAACAACTCTGCTGGCAGAAGAGACTGCAAGGTCTCCAGGCCTGCAGAGTGCAGGAGAACTGTTAAGTGCTTCGGACCTTGCCAAAGCCCTGCTGAATCTTGCACCTGGTAGCACAGGTGTATCCCTGCCAGGTGAGCTCGCACGTGTTCTGAACTCCAGTCCCATGCCCACCCCTGCCTGGTCTTCAGATTCGGCAGAGATGATCCCAGGACCTGGTCTGTACATCCCACAGCTCCTTTGCAAACGTCTTCTGGTGACTGAGGAAGATATCAGGAAACAGGAAGGGAAAGTGAAGACGGCAAGAGACAGACTGGCGGTAGCACTGATGCAGACAAACTCGCTAGCGAGGCAGGGAGAGTGAGGGGCCAAAAAGGACATCCCGACAAACACGATGAAGAAAACAGAAGACGACACAGATGACATGGAGCTCACACTACATTAATGCCTCTGCAGGGGTCCTGATGATTTCTTGCTTTGAGCTCTTGAAACTTTAATATATACCAATAATTTTCTTTTCTTTGACTCCTTTGCATGACAGAGAAGATACAGACAGTGATCCTTCTGAGGTGAGAGATTGGGTTTCAGGTGAGGAGAGAAAGGAGATCTTTCTTTCTCATTTTGTTCTCTCATTTTCCTTTACTGAGTGTTATCTATTTGTATTTTAAGACCAAGAGTTATCACAGTCAGGGGATTCTTTAGAGTTTTGCCCTCACAGTAACAGAGAAAACATACTTAGTCCAAATGGATTGTCCTTTTTGTGTAATATTCCAATGGATTCCAACATAATATTTCACGAAAGAGCTGTTATATCTGTCTTCTCAAAAAAGACACCTACTTCTGGGTCTCTATTTTTCTGGTATTTGTTGCATGTTGAATCACAGTTGCATATAATGAAATACTGGATTGTCCCTTTTTTTAGATTTATATGTGTTGGAAATTTGATTCATGAAAATTGATATGCCATTGTGGTATCATGTTGTCAGGAGAACGACTGTTTTCAGTATCACAAGTCTCACAATAAGCCAGTGTGTTGGGATTTGTCTATTTGCCTGAATGAGTATGTTGCACTTACTAAAGAGGATAAATCCTCTTTATCATTACTTGCTTTTGTCCCACAAATTTATCAGTTTCTGAGAGCAATGTGTTAAACAATAATAGAGTATCTTAGTATTTATATCTTCCCTAAAAAATGAGTTATCTTTTAGCTAAATCTTCTCTCCTCTATTCTTCCATGTGGTAATCATCTGGAATTTTGGTTTGAATGTGTTTTTAATGTCTTGCTTTAAAACTAATACTAAATTAGACAGACGTTTTTTCCTTGTGACTCCTGTTATGTTTTCCTGGGTTCACATTTCTTCTTCCTGATGTACATTCTTTACCGCTTCTTTCACTGTGGGCCTGTGTGAGGTCAAATTTGAGTCTGTTTGTAGGTCAGATAACGTCTTTCTTTCTTTGACACATAGTTTGAATAGGTGTTTAATTTAGCTTTGTAGTAATTTTTTTCCTTCTTTGTCAAGTTATTTAATATTTCTGAGCCTCCACATCTTTAGCTTAAAATGGGAATAAATCCCTAAAATTGTGACTGTAACTGAGATAATACACGCAGAGCTTTCCAGTCATGTTGTTTAGAAGAAATTTGTCAATAATGATAACTATTATCACTACTTATAATGATATTATAATAATTAATATATAATAATATATTAATGTATAATAATGATTATACATTAATTTATAATTATAATGTACAGTATATAATGTATAATGTATGCAATGTATAATAATAATATATTAATATTATTAATCATTAGAATCTTCATAGTGTGCATTCTCGGAAAATCACTGCTTCAGATTGAGAATGTGAAGCTCACACACAAAAAGTCTGAGAGAGTGCCATGACTGTGACTTTAATTCTCAGCCCTTGGGTATCTTCAGCTGTGGTCGTCTGCACAGTGTGTACAGATAATGTAATCTGTTCCCACAGACCCACTGCAGAACAGCGCAGCCTGCCTCATGCCTGGGATGCTCTGGGCTGCTTGTTGGGGAGCCTCTGCTGTGAGGCTAGTTGGACTCTGTACAGAGAAAGATGAAAAAAGACTCTTTCTTTTCCCTCAGATTTCTCCCGCCGAGTATTATTCACTTTTACATCCAGAGCAGACACTCTCTTCCCAGAGCCTGGGTGTTTCTCTGGGATTCAGGCTTCCCAGACACCTAGTCATTTCAGCTCCCAAGGCCCAAGGGGACTGCAGAATCATGTCTCACCCACTCCTACCATCTTGGCCTGTTTCCCGTCACGGAAGACCCATGAGTGGGGATAGGAGCCATCAAGGGATATTGACCTGGAAGTCCTGGTGAATCTGAGCTTCAGAGAATGAAGCAGAAAAGGGGAACCTGAGACTGCCAGGCCTTCAGTGGGGGAGGAATATGGAGGAACCGAGAGGGGTGTGATGGCTGCACAGAGTGAAGGGGAGGGATGTTCCAAATTTTCCTAAGAAGGATAACCTTGCACTGAAGTGGGGATTCGATTTTACATGATGGCAACATCTGTGATGGTTTCACCAATTCTGGTGTCCCTGAGGGATGAACTGGTGTGACACCACAGGACAGAAGTTGCAGTCACTTTCAGGACTTAAGGAAGGTGAAACCTTTCAGCTTAGTCCCCTGTGAGCCAGTCAGGGGCCAAGTCTAGAAAGGCTCAGAACCTGCATCTGTCCAATGTGGTTTCATTCTGTTCGAGTCAAGCTCCTCTGGACCCCAGCTGGGAAAAAGGGACCTCAGATCTAGTCAGATCTAGTCATCACAGCTTCCGTAGGTCACCATGAGGCAGGTAATAGCCCAGGCGTCGTCACTGGACCTCATAGTTGCCCTCCTTCTTACGCCAGCAGACAGTGACTTGTGAGGTGAGGAGAGCGCATCAGAATGGTCCAGTCAGCTGCCCAGTATGGGAGACTCCAGGGGAAGGAGATGCCAAAGCCACAGAGACTGGAAGCCTCCTGTGTCTCCCTCTTCCTTTTTTCCACTTAATTTTCACCCTCAGTCCTTCTTTTCCTTCCCTTTTCCCTCGTTAGGCTCTCTCTCTCTCTTTCCTCTACATGTTCTAGCTTAATTGAGGTATTCACGACATACAGAAAACTGCAAATATTTAAAGTGAAAAATTTGATACATTTTGATTATAACTTATTGAACCATCACCACAATCAAGAAAAGGAATGCTATCTTCCCCAAATTTCCTCATGCTCATTTTAATTGCTCCTTCCCTGCCGTTTGCAAACACATTCTCATTCCCAGAGACGAGTGATCTGGTATATGTCCCTACAGACTTTCCTGTATTTTACAAAAATGTTTATAAATGGGATCATATACTATGTACTCATTTTTTACTGGCTTCTTTCACTCAGCATAATTATTTTGACATTTATGCTTGTCATTGCATGTACTATGAACTCATTCCTATCCCCAACCCTTCCCGGGCAGCACTGTGCACACGCCCGAGCACTTCCCATGTTGGTGTGAGAGCCAATAGTAAAGCTGCATCCCCAAAAGTAGGAATGCACCTTGGTGCAACTCTGGGAGGGGTTGGTGGCAGCCCTGGACATGCACATGAACACTTTCTTGGATGGTTGGAAAGCGCACCATGCCACTGCAGTCCCAAGGATTGGCCAATGCTCAGAACCCATGAAAAAGACCCACCCACCAAGTACAGAGGCTGGCATGAGCATAAGAAAAAGCAGCAGCAGATATACTCGCACATATCAGCTTTCGCAGGTGGCACAAATACCCATAGTAGTGCTGCGGTCTCACAACTGTGTACGTGCCTCCATGTGGCAGCAGCTCTGAGCCCAGTGGGAATGCTTTCCCAGCGAGTGGAACACCCACTGTACCCACGCAACTTCCAGCATATGAGGCGGGATCAGAAACACAGCTCATGCTTTCCCCATAGCGGTAGCAGGTGGAATCTGCGAGCTGATACTACCACAAATACACAGGCAAAAGTTTAGTTCATCAAACAGCATAAGAAACTACAGTAACAATTCAGAGCAGAAGGAAATGACAAAACTCCAGAAATGAACCTTGAAGTCACAGAAATTTACGATCTAAATGACAGAGTTCAAAATAACTGTCATAAAGAAACTCACCAAATTCTAAGAGTGTTCAGACAGTTCGATGAACTCAGGAATAAAATTAATGAGGAAAAGGAATACTTCATCAAAGAGCATGAATGTATTAAAAACACACAAGCAGAAATTCTGGATATGAAGAACATAATTAAAAAGATAAGAAAGAATCTAGAATCCTTAAAAAATAGAGCTGATATTATGGATGAAAGAATTCGTGATATAGAGGATCGAAAAATAGAAATTCTTCCAGTGGATGAGTAGTGAGAACTCTGATTTTTAAAAAAAGAAGGAATTCTTGTAGAAATATATGACTCAATTATAAAAGCAACATAAGAATTATATGTATTCCAGAGGGAGAAAAGAGGGAGAAAGGAGCAGAGAGCTTGTTCAAAGAAATAATAGCTGAGATCTTCCCAAACCTGGGGAAGAACCGGACTTACAAGTACATGAAGCCAAGAGAATGCCTAATAACATCAATGCTAAAAGACCTTCTCCAAGGCATATAATAGTAAAATTGGTAAAAGCCAATGACAAAGAAAAAATATTAAGGGAAGCAAGACAGAAGAAAATAACCTACAAAGGAATCCCTATCAGGCTTTCAGCATATTTCTTGGCAGAAACTTTACAGGCAAGGAAAGAATGGAATGATATATTACAAATAGAGAAAGGCAAAAACTTTCAGCCAAGAATACGCTATCCAGTGAAATGATGCTTATGATACAATGGAGAAATAAAAGTTTTCCCAGATAAACAAAGGCTGATGGAGTTCATCGCCACTAGATCTCTCATACAAGCAATGATCAAGAACGTCCTCATACCAGAAATAAAAAGATGGCAAATGTCTACAAAGCTTTGAGCAAAAAGATAAATAGACAGACAAAATCAGAAAGCTACAGCTTTGTTTCACAACAGGGTAGCAAATACTTAATTATAACTTAAAAGAAGAAGGGAAGGAAAGCATCAAAAGTAACTATAAACACTTCAACTTAGTCACAAACGCACAACACAAAAATGAATAACTTGTGACAACAATAACTCAGAAGGAGAAGAGGAAAGAGATGGAACCTGCTTAGACTAATGGAGATAAGAGGCTATCAGAAGATGGACTATCTCATCTATGAGATCTTCATACAAACCTCACAGTAACCAGCAAAGAAAAAGTCAGAACACAGCCATAGATCATAAAAAAAGAGAAAACCTCCACAGAAAACCCCCAAAGTGAAATGGTAGTCAGAAACACAAAGGAAGAGAAACAATGGAAATATAGATTAGGTGGGATTAAGCCCTCATGTATCAATAATCACTCTAAATGTAAATCGATTGAATTCTCCAATCAACGGACACAGAGTGGTGAGGTGGATTAGAAAACAAGACCCAACAATATGCTGCCTCCAGGAAACACATCTCAGCTCTAAAAGCAAACAGGCTCAGAATGAAGAGATGGGAGACAATACTGCAAGCAAATGGCAAATAAAAGAAAGTAGGTGTTGCCATACTTATATCAGACAAAGCAGACTTCAAGATAAAAAAGACCATGAGAGACAAAGATGGTCGGTATATAATGATAAAGGGGACTTTCCACCAAGAGGACATAACACTTATAAAGATGTATGCACGGAGGGAGTCAAGATGGCGGCGTAGGCAGACTCTGAACTCACCTCCTCCCGTGGACACAGCCAATTTACAACTACTCGTGGAAAAATTACCCCTGAGACAGAGCTGAAAACTGGATAAGAGGAACTCCTGCAACAACGGACAATCCTAACTGGGGTGGAAGAGGCAGAGACTCCCTTCCGGAGAGGAAAAACGCCGCCTTCACAAGCCGCCAGCTTCATGGCCGCCGGGAGCAGCTCACAGGTACGCAACCTCCCTGGAGGCGCGGGGCCCTGAGCCGGGAGCGCCCCCGCTGTGGGCATTGTGTGGACCCAGCACAATCGAGACCAGCGGCATAATATCTGACTTTGCTGCTACTAAAGCATTGGGGAGCACCGCACCCCCAGAAAACCCGGTTCACAAAGAAACTAAAACTGGCTCTTAAAGGGCCCGCGCACAAACTCACCCGTTCCAGAAAGCATCCTAAAATCACCAGAAAGAAAGGTGCACACTGCTTTGGTGACAAGAGACTCACCTAATAGGCCCTGAGTGCATCTCGGTGAGGGGTGAGACCTCTCCAGGGACTGGGACATTGGCGGCGGCCATTGTTGTGGTCTGGTGTGAGCGTGCTGACACAGACGCCATTGGAGTTTTCCCTGAGACCTGCTAGCCCAGGGTCTGCTCCACCCGCTAGAGCACCGATTTAATCCAGCTCAGCCAGGGCAGGCAGCCCACCCTAGAGACTGGCCCCACCTAACAACAAACCCTCAGGCAACGTGTGGGCCTGCATAGATTGGTGACTGGATTTTCTGCAGCCTGGCAACTGAGCTGACTTGAGCGGGGCAGGGTGTGCACAAGGAGCGGGTGGAGAGTGTGGGGTGGTGGCGGAGTGTGTGGGGCTCCCGCCGTGGAGAGACTGGGTCCGCTTGGGGAGGTCGGGGCACTCACACGGGGCAGGACTGTGTTGACTGTGTGTGTGGACCTGTGGGCGGCAGGGCTTGTCAGCTGCAGAAGACTTGTGCTTCTCAAAGACCCACATAGGAGGTTTGCCCCACCTTCCAAAGCCTGAAACAATTGGATGCTCCTGTGCCTGAGGCCAGCCCCACCCAGCTGCAATCCTCAGAGAGCTGACAAGAGACCTAATAGGCTAGAGGTTTACAGCAATTCTAAGGCCCTGAGCCTAACAACCTGCCACGCTGGGGGCCTACTCACTTAAAAGAAATACTGCAACACAGATGTGGTATTAGAACTTGCAGCCAACTGTGCTGGGGCTCCTCACACCTGATAAAGAGACTGAAGGGCCCACAACAACTACAAGCAGCTGAGCATTACAACAGCTGGCCAGGAGCATAACTCAGCCTCCCTGGGCGCCTATAGGGAGAGCTAACAGGCCACAATAGAAGCACACACGTAGCCCACATAGGGGCCACCCCTGGAACATTGAGAACTGAGGGAAGCACACTGGAAGCCTCCTAAGCCATCACTTACATACGGTCACCTATCCAAGAGCAGGAGACGTAGCTGACCTACCTAATACATAGACACAAGCACAGGGAAAGAGGCAAAATGAGGAGGCAAAAGAATACATTCCAAGTAAGGGAACAGGACAAAACCCCAGAAAAGGAACTAAGTGAAACAGAAATGAGCAACCTACCCGACAGAGAGTTCAAACTAAGAGTGTTAAGGATGCTAACTGATCTGGGGAGAAGAATAGATGAACTCAGTGAGAATGTCAACAAAGAAATGGAAGATATAAAAAAGAACCAATCAGAAATGAAGAATACAATACTGGAAATGAAAAATTCATTAGAGGGACTCAAAAGCAGAGTAGAGGATACAGAAGAACGGATCAGTGAGCTGGAAGAAAGACTAGAAGAAATTACCCAAGGTGAACAGGTAAAAGAGAAAAGAATTAAAAAGAGTGAGGACAGTCTAAGGGACCTCTGGGACAACATCAAGCGCACTAACATCCGTGTTATAGGTGTCCCGGAAGGAGAAGAGCGAGACAAGGAGGCAGAGAATCTATTTCAAGAAATAATAGATGAAAACTTCCCTAACCTAAGGAAGGAAACAGACATCCAGGTACAGGAGGCACAGAGAGCCCCAAACAAGATAAACCCAAAGAGGCCCACACCAAGACACATCATAATCAAAATGTCCAGAATTAAAGATAAAGAGAGAATCCTAAAAGCCACAAGAGAATGTCAAGTTACATACAAAGGAAACCCCATAAGGCTATCAGCTGACTTCTCAGCAGAAACCTTACAGGCTAGAAGAGAATGGCACGATATATTTAAAGTGCTAAAAGGAAAAAACTTACAGCCAAGAATACTCTACCCAGCAAGGTTATCGTTCAAAATGGAAGGAGAGATCAAAAATTTACCAGACAAGCAAAAATTAAAGGAGTTTGTCACCAAGAAACCAGTGTTACAAGAAATGTTAAAGGGACTGATTTAAGGGGAAAAGAGAAGACCACAAATAGGAAAAATTATCTATTTCCACGATTAGAACGTAATGGATACAAATGCACAAAAAGAAGTTGGATATGATATCAAAAACAAAAGGAGGGAGGAGGGTAGTTAAAGAGTACAGCTTTCAGACAGAGGTCAAACTAAAGTGACCATCAATTCTGTATAGAAGAAGTAAGGAACAGAGAAGGACTACTAAAACACTGAGGAAAAAAAAAAAAAAAGTTAAAAATGGCAGTAAGTACATACTTATCAATAGCTACTTTAAACGTCAATGGACTAAATGCTCCAATTAAAAGGCATAGGGTGGCTGATTGGATAAAAAACAAGACCCATATATATGCTGCATACAAGAGACACACTTCAGACCTAAAGACACTCACAAACTGAAAGTGAAGGGATGGAAAAAGATACTCCACGCAAATGGCAATGAAAAGAAAGCAGGGGTAGCAGTACTCATATCAGACAAAATAGACTTTAAAACAAAAACTGTAAAACGAGACAAAGAAGGGCATTACATAATGATCAAGGGAACAATCCAACAAGAGGATATAACACTTGTAAATATCTACACACCCAATGTAGGTGCACCTAAATATATAAAGCAATTATTAACAGACATAAAAACAGAAATAGACAGTAACACAATAATAGTAGGGGACTTTAACACTCCACTTACACCAACGGATAGATCATCCAAACAGAAGATCAATAAGGAAACATTGGCCTTAAACGACACACTAGAACAGATGGACCTAGTAGATATATACAGAGCATTCCATCCAAAAACCGAAGAATACACGTTCTTTTCAAATGCACATGGAACATTCTCCAGGATTGATCACATATTAGGCCACAAAACAAGTCTCCATAAATTTAAGAAGATTGAAATAATACCAACCATCTTTTTCTGACCACAGTGGTATGAAACTAGAAATCAACTATAGGAAGAAAATCAGAAAAGCCACAAATACATGGAGATTAAACAAAATGCTACTGAACAACGATTGGGTTAACGAAGAAATCAAAGAAGAAATCAAAAATACCTGGAGACAAATGAAAATGAAAATACGACATGCCAGAATTTATGGGATACAGCAAAAGCGGTTCTAAGAGGGAAGTTTATAGCAATACAGGCCTATCTCAACAAACAAGAAAAATCTCAAATAAACAATCTAACAATGCACCTAAAGGAACTGGAAAAAGAAGAACAAACAAAGCCCAAAATCAGTAGAAGAAGGGAAATAATAAAAATCAGAGCAGAAATAAATGAAATAGAGACCAAAAAAACAATAGAAAAAATTAATAAAACCAAGAGCTGGTTCTTTGAAAAGATAAACAAAATTGACAAACCTTTAGCTAGACTCACCAAGAAAAAAAGAGAGAAGGCACAAATAAGTAAAATCAGAAATGAAAGAGGAGAGGTTACAACAGACACCTAAGAAATACAAAAGATTATAAGAGAATACTATGAAAAACTATATGCCAACCAATTCGACAATCTGGAAGAAATGGATAAATTCTTAGAATCATACAACCTTCCAAAACTGGATCAAGAAGAAGTAGAGAATTTGAATAGACCAATCACCAGTAAGGAGATCGAAACAGTAATCAAAAACCTCCCCAAAAATAAAAGTCCAGGACCAGATGGCTTCCCTGGTGAATTCTACCAAACATTCAAAGAAGAGTTAATACCTATCCTTCTCAAACTCTTCCAAACAATTGAGGAGGGGGGGAAGCTTCCTAACTCATTCTACGAAGCTGACATTACCCTGATACCAAAACCAGACAAGGACAACACAAAAAAAGAAAATTACAGGCCAATATCACTGATGAACATCGATGCAAAAATCCTCAACAAAATACTAGCAAATCGCATACAACAATACGTTAAAAAGATTATACACCATGATCAAGTGGGATTTATTCCAGGTATGCAGGGATGGTTTAACATTCGCAAATCAATCAACGTAATACACCACATTAATAAAATGAAGAATAAAAATCACATGATCATCTCAATAGATGCAGAGAAAGCATTTGACAAGATACAGCATCCATTTATGCTAAAAACTCTGAATAAAATGGGTATAGAAGGAAAGTACCTCAACATAATAAAGACCATATATGAGAAACCCACAGCTAATATCATCCTCAATGGTGAAAAACTGAAAGCTATCCCTCTAAGAACAGGAACCAGACAAGGATGCCCACTGTCACCACTCCTATTTAACATAGTATTGGAAGTCCTAGCCAGAGCAATCAGGCAAGAGAAAGAAATAAAAGGGATCCAAATTGGAAAGGAAGAAGTGAAACTGTCACTATTTGCAGATGACATGATTTTATATATAGAAAACCCTAAAGAATCCACCAGAAAACTTTTAGAAGTAATAAACGACTATGGTAAAGTTGCAGGATACAAAATCAACATACAAAAATCAGTTGCATTTCTGTACACTAACAACGAAGTAGCAGAAAGAGAAATTAAGAATACCATCCCATTTACAATTGCAACAAAAAGAATAAAATACCTAGGAATAAACTTAACCAAAGAGGTGAAAGATCTGTACACCGAAAACTATAAAACATTGCTGAAAGAAATTGAAGAGGACACAAAGAAATGGAAAGATATTCCGTGCTCTTGGATTGGAAGAATTAACATAGTTAAGATGTCCATACTTCCTAAAGCCATCTATAGATTCAATGCAATCCCTATCAAAGTTCCAACAACATTTTTCACAGAAATAGAACAAAGAATCCTAAAATTTATATGGAACAACAAAAGACCCGAATAGCTAAAGGAATCCTGAGAAAAAGAACAAAGCTGGAGGTATCACACTCCTGATTTCAAAATATACTACAAAGCTATAGTAACCAAAACAGCATGGTACTGGCACAAAAACAGACACACAGATCAATGGAATAGAATCGAAAGCCCAGAAATAAACCCACACATCTATGGACAGCTAATCTTCGACAAAGGAGCCAAGAACATACAATGGGGAAAAGAAAGTCTCTTCAACAAATGGTGTTGGGAAAACTGGATAGCCACATGCAAAAAAATGAAAGTAGACCCTTACCTTACACCATACACAAAAATTAACTCCAAATGGATTAAAGACTTGAATGTAAGACCTGAAACTGTGAAACTTCTAGAAGAAAACATAGGCAGTACGCTCTTCCACATCAGTCTTAGCAACATCTTTTCAAACACCACATCTGACCAGGCAAGAGAAACAATAGAAAAAATAAACAAATGGGACTACATCAAACTAAAAAGCTTCTGCACAGCAAAGGAAACCATCAACAAAACGAAAAGACAACCTAACAATTGGGAGAAGATATTTGCAAACCATACATCTGATAAGGGCTTAATCTCCAAAATATATAAAGAACTCATGCATCTCAACAACAAAAACTACCAACCCAATTAAAAAATGGGCAAAAGACCTGAACAGACATTTCTCCAAAGAAGATATACAGATGGCCAACAGACACATGAAAAGATGTTCAAAATCACTAACTATCAGGGAAATGCAAATCAAAACTACAATGAGATATCACCTCACGCCTGTCAGAATGGCTATAATTAACAAGACAGGAAACAACATGTGTTGGAGAGGATGTGGAGAGAAGGGAACTCTCATACACTGCTGGTGGGAGTGCAAACTGGTGCAGCCACTATGGAAAACAGTATGGAGATTCCTCAAAAAATCAACGATAGAACTACCATATGATCCAGCTATTCCACTGTTGGGTATTTATCCAAAGAACTTGAAAACACCAATTTGCAAAGGTACATGCACCCCTGTGTTCATTGCAGCCTTATTCACGATAGCCAAGACTTGGAAGCAACCTAAGTGCCCATCAAGGGACGAATGGATAAAGAAGCTGTGGTATATATACACAATGGAATACTACTCAGCCATAAGAAACGACGAAATCCAGCCATTTGTGACAACATGGATGGACATTGAGGGTATAATGCAAAGTGAAATAAGTCAGAGGGAGAAGGTCAAATACCGTATGATTTCCTTCATTAAGTAGTAGATAATAACAACAATAAACAAACACATAGGGACAGAGATTGGATTGGTGGTTACCAGAGGGGAAGGGGGGAGGGAGGAGGGTGAAAGGGATAATTCGGTACATGTGTGTGGTGATGGGTTGTAATTAGTATTTTGGTGGTGAACATGATGTAGTCCATGCAGAAATAGAAGTACAATGATGTACACCTGAAATTTTTACAATGTTATAAACCAATGTTACTGCAATAAACAAAAAATTAAAAAAAAAAAAAATAACTTAACTACCTCTCCAAGATCCTATTTCCAAATACAGTCACATTCTGAGGTACTGAGGGTTAGGACTTCAACCTGAATTTTGGAGGAGCAAATGCAGCCCATAACAGGCACTGAGATCACACTGAGATTTTAATGTTCTCCCCGGTATTTCTATTTTATTTTTTTCTATAGGTGCCCCTCACCTCCCCTCCCCATCCCCCAGTGATTTCTTAACTCTTATGACTTAAAATTCTGCCTGGGAAGAGTTTCTAAGCAATGGTTCAACTTTAGTGGTAATTTTCTGTGATGCTAATTTTTTAATATTTTGCAACATTCCAAGCCCAAATAAATGCATTCTCAAGCAAAAAAAAAAAAAAAAAAAAAAAAAAGATGTATGCACGTAACACAGCAGCACAAAAGAATATAAAGCAACTATTAATAGACCCACAGGGAGAAATTAACAGCAACACAATAATAGCAGGGGAACTGAACACCCCACATACATCCATGGATAGATCATGCAGAGAAAGGCAAGTCAATAGTGGAATTAAATGAAACATATGAGCAGATGAACTTAATCGATATACATAGAGCATACCCTCCCAAAACAGCAGAATACACATTCTTCTTAAGTGTACATGGAACATTCTCAAAGATAGACCATATGTTGTGAAACAAGGCAAGCCTGAATAAATTTAAGATTGAAATCATATCAAGTTTCTTTTCTGACCACAATGCTATGACACTTGAAATCAACTACAAGAAAAAAGATGGGGAAGTCACAAATATGTGGAGACTAAAGAACACATGACTGAAGAACCATTGGATCAATGAACAAATCAAAGGAGAAATCAAAAAATACCTGAAGACAAACGAAAATGAAAAGACAACAAAACAACTCTTATGGGATGCAGCAAAAGCAGTTCTAAAAAGGAAATTCATAACAATACAAGCACAGCTCAACAAACAAGAAAAATACCAAATAAGTAACCTTAAACTACACCTAATAGAACCAGAAAATGAAGAATAAATGAAGCCCAAAGTCAGCAGAATGAGGGAAATAATAAAAATTAGAGCAGAAATAAATGAAATAGAGACTTAAAAAACTGTAGAAAGGATCAATGAAACAAAGAGCTGGTTCTTTGAGAAGACTGAAACAAAATTGACAGACCCTTAGCCAGACTCACTAAGAAAAAAGGAGAGAAGGCTCAAAGACATAAAATTAGAAATAAAAGAGGAGAAATTACAACAGATACCACAGAAAACCAAAGGACAATAAGAGAATACACTGAACAACTTACATACCACCAAATTGGATAACCTAAAAGAAATAGACAAATTCTTAGATTCACACAACCTCCCAAAACTGAATCAAGAAGAAAGAGAGAAAATGAACAGAGCAATCACAAGTAAAGAGAACGACATGGTCATCAGAAGCCTCCCAAATAACAAAAGTCCAAGACCAGTTGGCTTCTATGGAGAATTCTAACAAATATTCAAACAAGATTTAATACCTATGCTTCTCAAACTATTCCAAACAGTTGAAGAAGATGGAACACTTCCTAATTCATTCTATGAGGCCAACATCACCATGAGAGCAAAAGCAGGCAAGGATAGCACAAAGAAGGAATATCACAGGCCAATATCGCTGATGAACACAGATGCAAAAATCCTCAGCTAAATATCAACAAATCGAACACAGCAATATATTAAAAGGATCATATACCATGATCAAGTGGAATTTATACCAGGGATACAGGGATGGTTCAACATCTGCAAATCAATCAATGTGATACACCACATTAACAAAATGAGGAATAAAAATCATATGATCCTCTCCACAGATGCAGAGAAAGGATTTGAGAAGATCCAACATCCATTTATTATAAAAACTCTCAATAAAATGGGTATAGAAGGAACGTACCTCAACAGTATAAAGGCCATATATCACAAAGCCACAGCCGACATCATACTTAATGGTGAAAAACTTAAAGCCATTCCTCTGAGAACAGGAAGAAGACAAAGGTGCCCACTCTCGCCACTCCCATTCAACATAGTACTGAAGGTTTTGGCCAGGGCAATTAGGCTGGAAAAAGAAATAAAAGGAATCCAAATTGGAAAGGAAGAAATGAAACTCTTGCTGTTTACAGATGACATGATTGTAAATATAGAAAACCCTAAAGAATCCATCAGAAAACTATTAGAAATAATCAACAACTACAGCTAAGTTGCAGTGTACAAAATCAACTTACAAAAAGCAGTTGCATTTCTATACTCTAATAATGAACTAACAGAAAGAGAACTCAAGAATACAATCCCATTTACAATTGCAACAAAAAGAAAAAAGTTTCTAGGGATAAATTTAACCAAAGAGGTTAAAGACCTATACAATGAAAACTATAAGACATTATTGAAAGAAATCAGTGATGACCTGAAGTAATGGGAAGATATTCCATGCACATGGATTGGAAGAATAAACACAGTTAAAATGTCCATATTACCTAAAGTAATCTACAGATTCAATGCAATCCCAATCAGAAACCCAATGACATTCTTCATAGAAATAGAACACAGAATCCTAAAATGTATACGGAATAACAATAGACCTTGAACAGGCAAAGCAATCCTGAGAAGAAAGAAAAAAGCAGGAGGCATCACAATCCTAACTTGAAAATATATTACATAGCCATAGTAATCAAAATGGCATGGTGTTGGCACAAAAGCAGACTCATAGATCAATGGAACAGAACTGAAAGCCCAGAAAGAAAACCACACATCTGTGGTCAGTTAATCTCTGACAAAGGAGCCAAGATCATACAATGGAGAAAGGAATGTCTCTTCAATAAATGCTGTTGGTAAAACTGGACAGCCACATGCAAAAGAATGAAAGTAGATCATTATCTTCCGCCATACACAAATATTAACTTGAAATGGATAAAAGACTTGACTCTAACACTTGAAACCATAAAACTCCTAGAAGAAACTATACACAGTACAGTTTTTGACATCGGTCTTAGTAGCATATTTTACAATACCATGTCTACTCAGGCAAGGGAAAGAAAAGAAAAAATATACAAATGGGAATACATGAGACTAAAAGGCTTCTGCAAGCCAAAGGAAACAATGAACAAAACAAAAAGCCAGTGCCAGCCCCGTGGCTTAGTGGTTAAGTGTACGCGAACCGCTACTGGCTGCCCAGGTTTGGATCCCAGACGCGCACAGACGCACCGCTTGTTCGGCCATGCTGAGGCCGCATCCCACATACAGCAACTAGAAGGATGTGCGACTATGACATACAACTATCAACTGGGACTTTGGGGGGGAAAATAAAAGAGGAGGATTGGCAATAGATGTTAGCTCAGGGCTGATCTTCCTCACAAAAAAAAAAAAACGAAAAAACAGCCCACTAACTGGGAGAAAATATTTGCAAATCATATATCTGACAAGGGGTTAATCTCCAAAATATATAAACAACTCATACAACCCAACAACAAAAAAACAGATAATCCAATCTAAAAATGGGCAGAGGATATGAAGAGACATTTTTCCAAAGAAGATATACAGAAGGCCAACAGACACATGAAAAGATGTATATCATCACTAATTATTAGGGATATTCAAATCAAAACTACAATGAGAGATCACCTTACACCTGTCAGAATGGCTATAAATCCCAAGACAAAAAAGAACAAATGTTGGAGAGGATAAGGAGAAAAGGTCACCCTCACACACTGCTGGTGGGAATGCAAACTGGTGCAGCCACCAGGGAAAACAGTATGGAGATTTCTCAAAAAATTAAAAATAGAAATGCCATACCTTCCAGCTATCCCACTACTGGGTATTTATTCAAAGAGATTTATGCACCCCTGTGTTCACTGCGGCATTATTCACAATAGCCAAGCCATGGAAGCAATCCAAGTGCCCTGCTACAGACGAACAGATAAAGAAAATGTGGTATGTATTATATACAATGGAATACTACTCAGCCCTACCATGGGCTGAGGTTTCCTGCAGGTTTACCTGGCTTCTCAGTCAAGGCATCATCTCTGTTGGGAGAATATTCTGGAAGTGAATGAAATGGAGAATGCATGTGAGTGTGTTTCACTCTTTTTAATAAAACTTTTTAGACACAGAAAAATAAAGGGAACAGTCTCATAAACACCCATCATCTAGATTTAACAATGTATATTCCATCTAATTAAAACAATATTGCATCAATGTATAAATTATTAACACTTGCCACCCTTGATTCATCCCATGTTTTCAATGAAATATTAAAGTCAAGTAGACATCATGATGTTTCACCCAATTTTAGTTTCTATCTCTAAAAAGTGAGCACACTTTGCTACAAAATCCAAGACCATTATCACAGAACAAAAGTGTAATAAATTAAACCAAATTCATACCTCTGGGCACAGAGGACTGAATTTGGGCTGAACTTTCTTATGACAGCCGGGGGCAGAATGGGTCATCACAGGTGGCAAGCCTACGGGATCTCTCTAAATTTGTAAAATCCAACTCAAAAGTGTTCTTCCGTGCCTAGAAACACATCATCCCCTTCTCCATTATCTATTTGCTTAATATTCATTTTCTAGGATTAACCTACAATGTAATTTCCTGCAGGAAGTCTTCTCTGATTTCCACCTGCAAGTATGAGTTCGTTCACATCAAATAATTGATAAGATTCAATTCTCTATTCTTGTTATTGCCCGCTACAACATAAACTCCAAGAGGGTAGGACACACAGCACCCAGTGGGCATGGGGGGAGGGGTGCAGGTCCCCCAACTTGTACCTCTACCCAGACAACCTCTTAGAGGTGTGCTGTCTGATATGGAGCAGCTAGAAGTATCTTTTTGAATTAAAATTAATTTTAGTTAAATAAAATAAAAATTCTAGTACCTCAGTAACATTAAAAATCAGTAACATAAAGACCAGTCACAACACCATTCTTCGAGTACTCAACAGCCACATGTGGCTGTGCACTGGACAGCACAGATATAGAACATTCCACCACTGCAGAAAGTTCTAGCCCATTGGTGCTCATCTACAGCGGGACTTGGCAAACTATAGCCTGTGGATCAGAAACTACATCCACCCCCAAACCTGTAAGTCTGCTTCACACACAGCTGGAGGCCATCACTGACGATCTGGCCAAGTTGCTGTCAGTGCAGAGATAAGGAAACAAAAGTCCAGAGAGGGGAGGTGACTAGCTTTAGGTCACAGAGCTGTCTAGGAGAAGGTGAGGGCCTCCTATATTACACTGGTTTCCTTTTCTCTCTCTCAATGGTGGGTAAAGACTAGGGGACTAAGCCACCTCCTGCCAGCCTGAGAAAGTTCAATGCTCTCTAAGCCCCAGGCATCCAGAGTCCCAGGAAAGGCCTCACTTTCTTTCTCAATGACCAGGGAGCCTTATCATCCCCAAGGACACTCTTCCTATCCAGGGTCAAGTTCTGCAGCTGGGTACCATTCTGGGTCAGCCACAGGAATTCCTCATAGATGGCAACTCTGTCCAGTCTCTGTACCGAGGCGGCAAGGCACACAGGGAGTCCGCTCCAGTGTGGTTACTGTGGGGGACAGACCTGGAAGGGCACAAGGGATGAACAAGGTTGTCTGGAATTCTACCCTGATTCTAGATTCCCTGCTTCAGGGTTCTGTCCAAGAGAACTTTCTGCAATAATGTAAACATTTGTCTGCACTACCAAATACACTCATTATTAGCCCCATATTGTTATCGAGCACTTAAAATGTGGCTAGTGTGTGTGAGTGAGGAACTGAATTTCTCATATAATTTCATTTAAAGTAATTAATTTATAAATAAATAACCACAGGGAGAACATTTTTGAAACTTTGGAGTAAGGACTTCTGCAAATGCATAAAAACAATGAGAACACTGGTAAAAATGGTCAAAATCAACTTTTCAGAAGTCTAGAAATTAATCAACGGCTTGTAAGAATCTGAGGAGGGTTTAGTGAAGAAACATGGTGGAATCTTGATAAAGGGAGCCAACTTTGTGGCACTATAACTTGCACTATCCCATCCTGCTCTCACAATATCCTCCATAACTTTGAAAACCATCATTCTCAGAACTATAGTGGCTGAGACATCCAGCAGCCCAGCAGCCATAATGGGTTTGGAGCTCTCAAAAGACCCATCCCCACCGAAATGTCACTAGCTGACCTGCCTGGCAGCTCCCCGAAAAAGCCCCATGTTCAGGGCTTGTCGTTACTTGACTCAGAGCTTGCCCAGGGAGGAAAGTCCAAACCCAGGGCACTTGCTAAACAATCAGGGCTAATTGTTTTCTATTGTAGTTGCCTGAGGGAGTGATACCAGCTGAGGCAGGCAAGAGGTGAGCCAAAAACTTAGAAGAAAAATTGGGGGAATGTGATGTCCACAGGGGCCTTTGAAAAGCTGCAGTGTATTTGCGGGCATCTAGAAGGACACAAGGGCTCAGGGCTATGGCACGCCCAGGATAGACTTGAGAACATCTTAATCTCTCACCTCTAGTTGAAGGCTTGGCTTAATATCTGAAAACTTGATTATGTAATACACCATATTAATAGAATAAGGGCCAATACCACGCAATCTCAACCACATATACAGAAAAGAATTTGACCAAATACAACGCCCTTCATGTCTAAAAAAGAAAACACTCAACAAATTAGGAATAGAAAATAACTTTCTCAACCTATAAACAGCATCGATGAAAAACCCACGGCTAACACCATATTCAATGGTGAAAGACTGAAAATTTTCCCCTAAGACCAGGGACAAGACAATGATGTCTTCCCTTATCTCGTATGTTAATCACAGGTACTAGAGGTTCTAATAAGGGTAATTAGGCAAGATAAAGGAATAAAAGAAACCCAGATTGGAAGGGAAGAGGTAAAACTATTTGTTTTGCAGATGAGAAGATATTGTATATAGAAAAACCTTAAAAATACACTCCTCCCCACACACAATATGTGAACCATATCTCAATAGGTGTATAAAAATTTTAAATTGCCCCATGTGCTTAATGGCTCCACTACTGGAGAGCACAGTTAGACTGCTGATATTTGTTGAAAGTCTCCAGAAGAGGAGAAGGAGGAGGATGCTGGAGGTTGGTGGCCTCAAATGTTAATGCTTTTCTCATCTCCTGAAAACCTATGGAAGGAGATGGTAGGATTAGCTGACAAGGATGTGGGGCAGAATGGGCACCATGTCAGTAACTTCCAGATGAAGGATGTGTCACTTGAGCTCAGAGTCATCAGCCACTAGCTCAGCCAATGCTTCCAATCTCCTCAACGTACATCAAGTTGGTGACCAGGCAGGAGTGGAATATGTCTCACAGCTGGCTGCCTCTGTAGAGCTTGGTGACCTAGAGCAAACGCGAGGCAGAGTGGGTGAGATGGAGTTCTCCTGGGGATGCAGGGCGCCACTGGAGCCAGTGAAAGATCACAGACCTTGGGCAAGGGAGACCTGACTTCAAATCCTGGCTCTGCCCCTAACTAACTGTGTGACCCTAGGCACAATACTCCCCTTTCTGAGCTTCAGTTTACCCAAGTGGGAAATGGGCAAGGCAGCTAGGACATCACCTCTGGACACTGAGAGAACCCAGACACGCAGGGAAAATGAAGGTTTGAAACAATCACATAACAGATGTAAGTCAGGTGGAGGAATGACGCTGCCCTCAGGGCAAGGAGAGACGGGAGAGGGGAGACCCCACCTGGTCCTGGGTGTCTCTCAGCAGGGCGGTGTACTCCGAGGATGTGGGCTCCAGGTTGCTGAGGTTCCCGATGATGATGCAGAAATGTAGCTGGTGCTCTCTCTGGATGGATAAACTCTGGGCTGCAGAGCCTGGAGCCACCGAGAGGAAGAGCAGACAGGTGGAGGCTCTCTGCTCCCAGCACAGAGGCATGGTGGCCGACGGGATCAGTGTGGTGGGTGCAGACAGCGTCACACTGGTGGCAGCCCCATCCTTCTCAGGCCTGGGGAGAGAGGGATGTGGGGACTCTAGGGAGAGGTCCTGAAACCTCTGGGGGTGGGGGCCAGAACTGGAAGGAGGAAATGGGAGGACAGTGGGGAGACAAGGAGGGATGGTCACAAAAGTGGTCATAAGGGGCAAATGCTCAGGGGAGGGTCTCACCTGAGGGAGACCAGTCTGCAACTCGAGTAGAATGGGCCCAGGCTGTTCTTCTTGAACAAGGATCCAGCTGGGGAAGAAGGAGGAAGAGGAGGAGCAGGAGGGACAGGAGTTGGGGGAGGGGCTGGGTGGGATTTAACCCAGCAGGAGCTGCTGGGACCAGGGTCTCACCAGGCTCTGCAGGACCCTCTCAGTGGAATTGAACGTGGCTGAGCTGTTGCTCCTGTCTGATGAATACCGGAGGGTGTAGATGGTGACGTTGACTGTGAGGGTCTTCAGGTTGTGCCCCAAAGCTGCAATATGAGAGGGAGAGTCATGGCCATCACTGAGAGCTGGCCTGAGACCAGACCAGAGTCCTGCACTCATTAAGATCTGTCGTCTTCTGTCCCAGTGGCACCACCACCCACCCATGTGGTCACCCAAGTCAGAACCAGCATATCTGCTCAGCTCCTCCTTCCTCCCAGTAACACCAGTTCCAGTTGCACACTGGCCCTCACATACACTCCATCCCTGTCCCAGCTCAGGTCTTAACTTCCTTCACCCTGACCAACACCCCAGCAGGCTCACTGGATGCTCTATCTAAAGGATGTTCTACATGGACCACTAGAAGAATCTTTCTGAAATGAATACCTCACTAAGGCCACCACTGCTCTAGTACCACCCATGGCTCCCTATGGCCTTCAGTGTTTAGTTCAACCTTCTTGACCTGGCACTCAAGACTCTACTCAATCTGGCTCCTGCTGACCTTTCATTCTCATTTTATCCATCTACTGCAGGTTAAACTTCATGCTTCACGCAACCCAAATTCGTTTCAATTCTCCCCTTATGGCATGTTGTTTCTGTCTGGAGCCTTTGCTCATGGAATCCACTCTGCCAGGAAAACCCTTCATCCTCTATTTGCCAGGGTCCCTCCTACACGTTCTTAAAGACTCCATTCTGGTGAAACTTTATCTAGCAAGCTCTTCCCCTCCAAATTATGCCAGGTGTCTCTCCCCGAAACATCCCACATTGTATTATAATGGTGTGTTAATTTCACAAGTCTAGGGGCTCTCTGAGGGCTGGCCTTAGACTAAATCGTTGGTATAATCTTTGTGATCATAATGATTGCCCTAAAACCAGAATTTCACACCCTGGTTTCCCAGCTCCTGGATCACAACTGGCTGGTGAAGGAGTCGGGCCGGAGAGCTTCTCTTGGGAAGGAAAAGGGGCCCCCAGATACCTGTGGTGGCTTCTGCTGGCACAGGTGATGATCAAGTATGAATGGATATGGTGGCTGACTCGGGAGCTGTGGCGATGGCTGTCTTCAGGGAGGGATAGAGTGGGAGGAGCCCCCAGGCTCACCCGGGCTCCAGCAGTGCCTGTCCCAGGACCACCATTCACAGATGAAGCATAAATGAGAGTGAGGGGACGGGTGACTGTGTGAGTAGAGAGATGAGCAAGCCTGTGGATGAGCGCAGCCCAAGAGAGAGAGATAGGTGAACAAGAGAGACTGAACTCGGAGGAGAGACAGATGGATGGGCAGAAAACTGGACAGATGGATGGGATACCTGGAAAAGGAGGACCAAGGGCGGCGCTTAAGCAGAATTAAAGTGAAAATCACATGGGGTCAGAATGTGGTGGAAAACATGTCTCTGTCTAAGGCTTTCTTACCCTGGGCTGGGACTCTCCACCAGAACCCAGGCGGGAGAGAAGGGATGAATTAGGGCCCTTCCAGGTCCTTCCCTCACCAAGGACAACAGGTGTAGGAGAACATGTGCTCCTCAATCCCAAATGTGGACGGGACCCAGGAGATCAGGGCCAGGAATACTCACTGTTTGTAGTTGGGGCCACGGCTCCATAGGTGTAACCTGTGGAGAGAAGACGAGAGGAGCTGAGCAAGAGTTGGGGTGATCATAAAGGATTAAGGAGAGGGAGGATGTAGGGACCTTTATGGGAAAAGCAGAGGGGAAAGCAGAGGGGAAGAGGGGAGGGGTGTTCAGGGGGGAGGCAACGAGATGGAAGGTGGCTGGACCCAGTGATCACACAGTGATGACAAGACTGAACCCAGACCGGGAGGATAGAGAGATGGATCACAGCTCACTTTAGAGCAAAGGAGGCAACACAGAACTCCGACTGGGAGAGACAGCATGGCTGTAGCACAGCCCCTCACCACTGACGTAGAGGCTGTCCCCGTCCAGGGTGAAGGAACCCAGGTGGTAGAAGCCCTGGGTCTCATGGCTCAACTCCCAGTAGAGTCACTCTCTGTCCAGCCCCGGACCTGCGTGGGTCAGAGTGGAAGGTGCAGATGATGTCCACCCCAGTGGCTGCCCCACCCTTCTCAAGCCTGGGGGAGTAAGAACATGGGGATGTGGAATACTGAGCAGGGGTCCTTCTGGGTGTGGAAGGCGAGAGAGGGGAAGGGAGGAGGCTGAGGGAGATGCTGAAGGGGCTGCTCTGATGTCTGGAGGGGCTCTCCTAGGTGTCTCCCGTGTGAGACAACCCCCTCACAAGTAAGGCCTGACTTCCTTTAGGATGTGGAGGGGGGCATGTGAGTGGCAAAGAGGGGTGAACACACAGACCTGGGCGAGGGGACACCTGCAGGTCTGCACGGACAGCAGCAAGGAGCACAGTCAGTGCCCTGTGCCATCTGACACATGCAGGCAAGAAAGTACCGTTACGTTCTCTCGGTTCTACACTCCAAGGTCTTTTCTTTCTACTTCTTTCCTACTCCACAGCCATCACCCAGGCCTAGGGAACAATCATCTTATTCCTAATCTTATTCCCAGCACCTCCCATCATGCCTCTTAAGTCTTCATTCTTAACCATGAAGTCCATTTTAACCCCGGTGCTTGGACCAAAACGCTAATTACATCATCCTTCTACTCGCATCTCTCCGGAGTCTTCCCACTGGTCTTAGAACAGAGTCCCAAGTCACCCCTGATCTGGTCCAGCCTGTTTTCCCCTCGCCGGTGTGGCTCACACCCCTCCCCCTGTGTTGACTCGGCTCAGCCATCCCTCTTCTCAGTTCATGGACACACCAGGCTCTTTGCTTCAGGGGTGTCCTCACGCGGGTCCCTCTGCCTGAAATGCTCTCTTGAACACACTCACACACCCTCATCCAGTCTAACCCTCCAACTAGCTAAATCTAGTCCCAACTCTAGCTCTCAAGCTAAATATCAGTCCTTCTCAAGAGGACTTCCCTGGCCCCTCAGGTTGATTCTGCTTGTGACAAACTTCCACATCACTCTCATCATTAACTGTCTAAAATCCAAATTCCCAAATACAATATAAATTCCATAGAGGTGGGACAAGGTCTCTCTGGTTCTCCAGGTCCCCACGCATGTGGCCCAGGACCTGGCTCATGAGATGAGGAACCATCCCGGTTTGTCTAGGACAGCCTGGTTTGAACACTAAACGTCCTGTGTCCTGGAAAACCCCTCTGTCCTGAATAAACGAGGATGGTTGGTCACCATAAATTATACACTCAGAGACTATCTATTGCATGACAAGCACACATTCCCCTCAAGAATGTCACAAGAAAGTTAGAATGAAAAAGGCACACACACAATTAGTAGAAGCCAACAACTAAATACAAAATTACTTAACAAGATTCTCTGCAACGTGAATCACCAGACCGTTATTTTAGAAAAGTTTCAAGAAACAAAGTTAATTCCCTTTAGAAGGCAAGGTGGTGAGGACAGTCTTTTTGGAGACTAGTGCCCTTCCTTTCAATCTACAGTGTTGCTTAGTATTCCTCTAAATGATTTGAAATGTCATAAAGAAAAAAATGCTCAAAATAAATCTGGCTACTGGCAAACTCACTTTTAAATTTTTTATTAAGTCAAAGAAGTTCAAATCATCTTTTTTCCTGAATGCTCCTCTATTTCACATTTTTGTGGAGGATTTATAGGACTTTAGAAGTCAAATTGAATGGGTCACAGGAATGTTGCTGAGTATCCCTGCTAATATTTAATGGGATGTCTTCTAATACTACATACACACGCAAAACATTTCTGTATTTATAATATATATAAATCCTGACTTTTGCCTATTATACAATGCAAGTAAATCTATATTTTCTACTATAATCCACATTTGCAGTTATTTACGTTTGTTTCCTATGTTCTTATTTGCATATAACTGTACTTACTGAAATATTTACCACACAGAACCACACACAGTTTACCATCTTTCCCTTGAATATAATCCATCAAACATCAATAATTTTTCTCAAGATACCCTCACTCTCAGTGAGTCCATGTGGTGACAACCTGAGCCCAGGAAACCCCACTGGCAGGTCTTCTGCACAGCGGAGGCTGCCGGAACCTCTTGGTACCAGGTTCACAGGGTACTCACCTGGTCACACAGAAATCCATGGATCAGCGAGGACAGGTGGACCCTGAGACTGGTTTCACCTCAAACTTGAGCTCCACGGATGCTTTTCGTGTCTGAGGGGGGAAAAAAAAGCGCAAACAAGCTTTTGAGGCCTTTTATAGGGTGTTGGATGGAAAGACCACCCCATTCACTCTTCTTTTTTTGTATTTTCTGATTTAACTGTAACTGTAGGCTGTGACTGGATTTTCCCAATTCCTATCCAGCCACCTGCTCCCCAAGATGGGAGAAAGCAGCTTCGTGCTGTATGCACTTGAGTTGCTCAACTCACTTGGCTGGACAGAGACTTTTTGGTGACTCTGGACCCTTTAAACAAGCTTGTCATTTAGGGACCCTGTTAGTGACTCGCTCACTTGTCAACAATTTCCACACTTCATTCAGGGCTCAGGAGATTTTCAGGCCCTGGAGCAGGTCTCTCAACCTTGGCACCACTGACATTTGGGGATAATTCTCTGTTGGGCCGTCCTGGGCCCTGGAGGATGCTAAGCAGCATTCCTGCCTCCCCCTCTAGACGCCAGGAGCGCCCCCATTTGTAACAAACCAAACACCGCCTGAAGACTCGGATAAGCCCCCTGGGGACAAAATCACACAGAGGACGGTGACGGGGACTCTGAGGAGGGGACGGCGGCTCCCGGAGCCGGGAGGAACAGCAGCCTCAGGGGCCCTGAGCGAACAGCACGGGGGAAACGGGGCTCTAGGGGGACGGAGGGACGCCGGGCCCTGACGGGGCTGCCTGCAGCCCGGGCCCCTCCCTGGACCCCTACCCGAGCCGGGACCGCCCGCCGCTCACCGCACCCCACCCCTGAGACCGAACGTCCACGAGAATCCGATCCGCGCCTAGAAGACGGAACACACCGCGAAGCCCCCCTGCTCCATCCACGGCGCCGCCCGCGCTTCCGCTTCTGGTCTCGGGCGGGCGTTCGGGGAGGACGGAAGTTCGAGGAGGACGGACGTTTGGGGGCTCCGGGTTGAGGCGGCGTGCGGGGCGGGGCGGGGCCACGCACCCCAGCCTTGGGGGAGGTGTCTAGTTTCTAGAGTGAGTTAGAGGACGGGTCGCGGGCTGGGTCCGCACCAGGGACAGGGACCAGGTCTAGGGGCGGGGCTGTGGGTGGAAACCAGCTCTAGTGGCGGGGCTGTGGGTGGGGACAAGGGTGTGGGCGTGGACCAGGCTGTGGGCGGAGCCAGGCGCGAACGTTGTGGGCGGAGACCAGTTCCAGGGGCGGGAAGAGGCGGGGGTGGGGCTGGAATAAGTCAGGCCGACTTCACAGTGGGAGGAAATGAGCTCCAGGGGCAGGGCTGGAGGCGCGGCTTTCCCTGGACCCCTAGACTGTACAGGTAGCTCGATGTTGAACAGCTTTTCTTCATTCCTTTCCCAACCTTTACACAGACTCATAGAATGATGTGCCCATATTTAAAATTATAAATTTTTTGTGCGGGTTTACTTTTCTTAATTTCGTTAAAAAATTGGATCATATATTCACCTTTCTCTACAACTTGCTGTCCCAAGCCAGTAGATAAGGATATAACGCTATTTTAATTTTAAAAATCTGGGGGGAGGGAGGCCACTACGTCGTAGATACATGTATAGGAAAACTTCAAAGAGTGGTGCAAAGTCAGTAAAATATTCTCACTCTACCACTGTCTCCCAGTCCTTTTGCACAGAGATAAACATCCTTTTCTCCTCTATCCTTCCAGACATACTGTGTATATGTGGGCCTGTGTATATGTTGAAGCCCAAGAGGGATGTCCCCAAGCAAAACCTAAAGCCCATGAATTGTCTCATGCGTCAGAAGTTACTGGAAAGAGATTTAAATTTCCGGTGGAAGGAGATGAACCAGTGATGAATCCAGAGGAAGACAACAAAGAAACAAGAGAATTTTCCCATTTAAAAGGTCAAAGGAAAAAGTGAGAAAGAAAATGTATTCATAATATCTGACGTAGCACATCTCTGGATAAGATTCATATGCTATAAAATGGTAAACACTTATAAAACAGTAGACATTGAATTTTAATTTATCCTAATTCATTAAATAGTTATATTGGGCAAGGGGAATTATGTTTTTAACATATGTAAGAACTCTTCATGCTGATTGTTTCAGAGAAGAAAGAAAGTATAAATAGTCAAAAGCTGAAAAATGAAAATGCTGTATGAGTAGCTAATTTAGAAATATAGATTTTCAACCAGAAAATTAAAGAAGTTGTTTTTGGAACCAGAGTCAAGAGTGAGGAAGGTAGCTTTTCATTATAAGGCTTGAAGTATTATTTGAGAGATGTGCGTA
Organism: Ceratotherium simum simum; assembly: GCF_057802395.1. Classification (NCBI taxonomy): domain Eukaryota; kingdom Metazoa; phylum Chordata; class Mammalia; order Perissodactyla; family Rhinocerotidae; genus Ceratotherium; species Ceratotherium simum. Next base: position 7,221,591 of record NW_028261259.1, read on the forward strand.
TAGACACACACACACGGGAGCCTGAATTTGTATTCCAAAGGGATCATCTAACTCTACAAAGAGTTTGTAAAAAGGATTCACTTTACAACAGTAGAACATATTTTGAAAACTACAGACTTCAAGCGTAAAAAAAGCTGTCATCATCCCAGTGGAAAAATGAATGGGGCATCCCTTTCCCACCGACATGGTGATAAGCATTTTACGTACATTACTCTTGAGTATTTTCACAGCAACCCATAAGGAAGATGGTATTATCTATCTCCACTTTGCAGATGAGGAAATTGGTGACAGCATATTGCTAAAATTTTCATATAAGTTCTCAATAGATCTTGTTTTATGTTAAAATTGTTTATTGAATTTTCTTTTCATTAATAAAATGATATGTGCCATTCTTACAAATAAGCAAATGGTGTGTATAAACAATTTAGCAAAGCGACAGTTTTATATCCTTTTGATATAATTAAATATAAATATCATTTTTATTATTTTTCTGCTCTCTGCCTCACATCTAGGAAGATACTTCCTATCCTAAAGGCTTACTAGAAAACTCTATTAAAAATCAAGAATCAAGGAATACCCATATTATGCCAGGTTCCTGAATACATGAAAAAAAAAGCCATTATAACAAATTTTTGTACAAAAATCTTAGATCATTCATGAACTGATAACAACACAAATCATGATTAGGCAAGGTATTTCTGTAGAATGACAAATATTTAAACTTTAGACATTTAGAAAGGTAGTTCATTACAGTAACTAATGTGTATAAGAAGAATTTTTTCAAATTCCCTAACTGCCAGGAAATCGTTTGAGAAAATGCACGACAATATTATTCACAATAGCCAAGAGATGGAAACTACCTAATTGTGAATCCGTGGGTGAAAGGATGAAGAAAATCTGGGGCATCTATACAATGGAATATTATTCAGCTTTAAAAAGGAAGGAAATCCTGTATTCAGAATTGCTTGCCTGGATCATTTGAGTAGCCATGTGCTTTCTTGCTTAGTCCCCTCTGGTCTATTGGCCAAAGAGATACCAGGGTGATCCTTTTACAATGTAGGCGCCACGACCTCTAGTGGATCTCTAAATGAGATTTTGGAGGTGGACTGCTTGGGTACCAGCTGTGTGACCTTGGACAATTATATAACCTCTAATATTCCTCATCCATACAATAGGGGTTAATAATTTTGTCGCCATAGCTTTGATGTGAGGATTAAATGAGTGAATACATGTCAGATGCCTAGAATGTGCCTGGCACATGGTAAGGCAACATGAAAAATTTAACTGTAATTATAACTAAATTAAATATTTTGATGGCCTATTAATTAAGTTGAACCATATGAAATTTCTAATAGTCAACCATTTTGACCAATTATTATTGTTGAATAAATGATAAAACTCAGTCTAGGCAGGTTGTGTAGAGTCAAAAAGGATTGGATAAATGAAAATATTGGTAGAAAAAATAAGCTTAAATAGATTGCTTTGCAATTTACAAAGCAGTTTCTCGTAATTTGTTTCATTTAATGTCTATAGAATGCTTTTCAGGGTATTATTACCACTGTCTCTGAAGGAGTTACTGACTTGCCCCAAATCAAACCACATTATATAAAACAATTAGAGTGGACACATCATTTGGAGTATAAATTCAATATGATACTTTGTTTTCCCTTCATAATATCATCCGTCATCTCAAGAAAGTGATGAAATAATGCTGATTCATAGGAACTTAGTCTTAAAGAGACATACTCTCAGATGATAAACACAACAGCTTTGAAACAGGAGTATTGAGAGAAGAAACTTGGGACCAATGCTTTCTGGGTTTTCAAGTCCATGCTTAGAGTTATGGGAAACAGTCAAAGAAGGTAAAGGGTGAAAAATAGTCCAGAATGAAAAAAGGTTGACGTATATGTAACTTTATTGATCACCTCAAGATTCTCTTTTTATTTATGGTCTGTGTCAACCTACTAGAATATAAATGCTATTAGGGTAGATCACTGCTATCTTGCAACAAGGGGTAGGCGCTGAGTAAATATTTATTAAAGGAATGAAAGTGGCCTTGAATACATCTGCTCTTTACTTACCAGAGAACAGCCCCATAGCAGGCAAATGGCATCATTAACAAAATTTTAAAAATCATATCCTTATTAGCTCGTAACCATGGATTCAAGGCTCCCATTTATTTCATACTTTCTAAGTACAGAAGAATTCTGGTGTATTAGGGAATGTTTCCACAGCCACACTGTAAAATAAAGCAAGCTTTTTGGCCCATTGATTGCAGGTTCCAGCAGGGCCCATCTGTATACTTACCTCTAAACAATTAACTATAGATTTGTTATCCCAATGAACAGCGATTTGGTATGGAACCTGTTTTATCAGTGTCATGCAAAAGTAGACATTTGATATGTCTTTAAGTGGTGATATGGATAATAATGTTGATGCGGAAGAAAACTGAAAACTCTCTCTGGTCTTTGTCAAGTTCATGTGGGTGAAGGGTATCTTGTTGTCACTGGATTTCAGAACTCAAAAAGACTCCTCCAACTCTTCATGTTACAGGTGAAGAAGATGAGGTCTAAAGAGCTTGAGAGATTTGACCAAGACTAATTACTGAGACTAGAGAGAGATCCTCTGATTCTCAGCTGCCCACATTGTCATAAGATCTCGAGCTCCAAACAGCCAAGAGAATCAAGTCTGTTGATTTCCAGCTAGAAATGATTCCCCGTCACTTTTATACTTTCTCTCTGTTAGATGCCTGGTCTGCCCTGACAAGGGAATTATCTGAGGTTTACACTACACTTAAGAAGAGAAAATGCTCCTGGCAAACACTAGTGTGATTCAGTGTGGCACTGGAAAGCACAGTCATGAAAAAATGAGAATCAAAAGAATAAGAGGTAAATAATATTAGAGAAGAAGAGAAAATCTATTATTTTAGTGGGACATAACTTATAAAGTTTAGAACTGGTAAATAAGTGGAGTAATGTGAAAGGAAGCTAGATTCCTATATGAAACATCAAAAATACTGTTATATGAGCAAGAATTAGTTTGAACATGTAAATAATTATTCCACTCATAAGAGCAATGAATTCTTTAAGATAAGTAGTTAAAATAATTGGAACTACACATTAGTTATATGAAGAAGATTATAAAGAGATACAAAGCGTGTAAAAGCTCTGATTAAATGGAGAGATATACTATACTTGTGACTGAAAACAGTGTTTCAAAGATATCAGTTTTCCAAACATTATTCAGATTCCATATACTTCAAATCAACTTTTAAAATGATGCAGTTTTTTTTATAAACTATATGATATCCATTTGTAAAATAAAACACTGGAACATCAACTAACATTATTCACAAGTAAATCATTCCAAATGGATTATAGGGCCAAAATGAAAAGTAAACCCCCCACGTATAACAGTGGTGGATGGGAATATAGATGAATATCCATAATTTTAAAATTAGTGAAGATAATCTTAATATATATGCTTAAAGATGTCTGGTTGAAAAGAGGAAGGAGAAAAAGTAAAATGGAACATGATATGGTCTCTGATTTTCTTTCAGAGACTTAAACTAGAGAAGAATATTCCAGTCTACGATATTGGATAAAGAAATAGAAATCTGTGATAATTACACAAATAATGAGAGGACATACCTAAATGGTAGCATAATGTATCAGTTAGCTTCTGATGTGTAACAAACCATCCTAAAATTTGGTGACTTCAAATAAGAACAGTTTATTTTTTCTCAAGATTCTGTGGGTTAACTGGGCAGTTATTTTGATCTGGACCTATTGGTGGCTCAGCTGGGATTGGATGGTCTAGGTCGGCCTTACTCACATACCTGATTGTTGACTTGAAGCCACCTGGAGTGATGCAGATGTGCAGTCTATCTAGACTCATTCACATATTGATGGCCTCAGGCTTGCCAAGGGCAGCCAGAGAAGGACAAGTACCAATAATGAGCAAGTGTTTTTCAAGCCTTTGCTCATGTCATTGGCTAATGTCCCATTGGCCAAAGCAAGTTACAAGGCCAAGTCTACCCAGAGGCAACGTGGGATGCTATGAACAAACAGACAGAGGGAGAGGACTAATGTGTGGCCATTTGCGCAATCTCTCACACCTAATTTTAGAGGAGAATTAGTATGAATGTTGGTGTATTTGTTCATTTGAATGCCCGAGGAAAATTGTACAAAGCCAAAAGAAACGTAAAGCAAAAAATTAAGTGGAGATGTAAGGTAAGTTAATTGGTACTTAAATTGGGTCTGGAAAAATGTGATAGTTTATTTTTCAAGTGTATGCAAGTTCTTGTGACCTATGAAAATAACTTACATTTCGATTATTTTCTCCCTGAATGTGTTTTATTCCTTAACACTTTTGATGTGTTTCTCTCTGGCTTTAGGAAAATAATGTACCACTTGGGAACAAAGATGCAGCCTAATAGACCCACTTTGGAGGCCAAGATGGAGCAGACCTCCACGGCCACCATGACCTTGCCCTTGGTACTGTGGTAGATGGGCAGGAAGGTGACCCAGAAACTGCAGAACACCAGCATGCTGAACGTCAGGAACTTGGCTTCATTAAAGGTTTCAGGCAGGTTCCGGGCCAGGAAAGCCACAGTGAAGCTGCCTAGGGCCAAGGAACCCAGGCATCCCAGGACACAGTAGAAGGTAGTGACCTAGCCCTTGTTGCACACGATGATGATGTGGCCGTGTTCAGAGTGTGCATCTGTGTCAATGAAGGGAGGAGAGGTTCCCAGCCAGATGCCACAGAGACTCAGCTGGATAAAGGAGCAGATGTGAATGATGAAGTTAGGTGCCCCTGACACCAACAACTGCCACATCCTTCTCCCTGGTGTGCTGACCTGGAAGGCCACAACCACAGTAATAGTTTTGGCCAAGACTGTGGAAACAGCCACAGTAAAAACAACTCCAAACGTGATCTGTTGAAGAATGCAGGTGGCTGTGTTGGCACGACCAATGAAGAGAAGGAGCATAGGGTGAGGGAGATGAGCAGGATGTAGCTGAGAGTCCAATTATTGACCTTGACTATGGGAGTGTCTTTGTGCTTCACAAAGACACCCAGGACCACAGCTGTTATGACAGAAAAGCACAGAGCTGTGCAGTCCAGGGCCATCCCCAAGGGGTCCTCATAAGCCAGAAAGGTCACAGCTTTTTGGAGGCAGCGATCTCGGTCTCTGTTGGCGTTCTGATGATCTGGACACTTCACACACTGATCCATGCCTGGGGAGAGATGCAAAGTGTCCTCAGCCCAGGTTCAGTCACTCTCTCTTATTCTCATGCCCCCAAAGAAGGCATTGGGTAAGTTTAGCCAATTGTCTTCCATTGTTGGTCCAGGCACCAAATAACAGAATGCTCTGCAGAGAACCGTTACCAGTTAATACTGCCCATCTTCTTTATAGTTAAGTAAACAAAGCTATTATCCTTCTCAGTATTTATCTTGCATATTCATGAAAGCACTTTTTTCTCAGAAAAAAAACAAAAGTCATCCCTGTCTCTCTGAGCTATACCCCTGTAAGCTATGGCCTAGATTTATTCATTCAATGAGCAAGCAGTAATTGGAAAACTTCCATGAGGTAGATAATATGCTACATTCTAGGGAAACAGAGATGACCAAGTCATAGACCTCACTCCCAGGAAGGTTCAAAATGAGACCCTTTCTACCACCTAAAATGATCTCCAGTACATTTCATCTTGATTTCACTTCCACCACTTCTGTTAAGATTTTAGTCACTTCTCTCCTATGTTATCACAAGAACTTTCTACTCTGGTTCCCTGCCCTTGTCCTGCATCACAAGTGATAGTTCTACATGTAAGTGGGATCATGTTTATTCTCCATTAAAAAATCCCACAAACTCTTGGGAAGACCAAAAAGACTGTATAACCTTGGTCTTGCCTACCTCTACTACCTGTGCTCTGATTTTTAAGATTCCCAAATCTTCATGTGGTTCTGAAACTGTTCCGTGCCCACTCATCCCTGCGGGTATCAATACACGCTTTTTCCTTCTACAGGGGCATTGCTCCTTCCTCTTTAAGTCCCTTTAAAATCTCTAACTTTTCACGTTTAGAACTACAATCTGCCTGATAATGATTTCTGTGGATGGTGTCAGTTAGGGGTGGCGAGTCATTGTCTTCTCCATGAAGACAGCCAATTTACCCAACATGCTTTATTGAAAAGTCTTTCATTTTCCCACTCCACCTCAGTGTTTCCTTGTAAATCAGTCGTCTATACATGAGTCCCTATATAAGCAGTCTGTATCTGAACTTACCATTTGGTTCCGTTGATTTTCTTGTTTATCCTCTTGACGAACCTCCTCTATTGTGATGCTACCACACTTGATGTCAGGTAGAGTAAGTCCTCCCACTCTATTCTTTGTCTTCAAGATTTTCTTAGCTAAGTTTTTCCTTTATCATTTCCATAAGAATTTTATCAATTGTAATTTCCACAGAACAGGTCAGCATTTTAACTGCAATTTTGTGGAAGCTGTAGATTAATTTGGACAGTTTTCATATCTGTAGAATTTTAAGTCTGTTCAGTCATGAACTTGGTTTATCCTTCCACTTCTTTCAGTCTTCCTCTATTTTTGTAAATGCCATTCTATAACTTTATGGACAGAAATCTTTTGAAACTCTCATTAAAGTTATTTCTAAGTCCTTCATACTTTTAAGATGTTGTAAATGTCATTTTTTAAAATTTAACATTTGAATGCCTTATGAGTGGTAGATGGAAGCAAAACTTTGTATATTAACCTTGTATTCAGCCACAACTAAACTCAGTTAATACATAAATTTATATGGACTTTACCTTTATACCATAATATCATCTGAAGATAACATCAACTTTTTACTTCTTCCATTGAAGTGTGCTGAATTACATTGCATGAACCTAATTTGGTCATGATATGTCCTTCTTATAAAATATAGCTAGATTTTGAAGGTTGATTTGATTTGATTTTTTTTTTTAGGATAAATGAATTTAATCAAAGAAAGAGAATGGCCTGTAATTTCCTTTCCCGCAATGAATTTGTTAGATTTTGGTACCAATGTTAAGCTAGTCTCTCAAAGTGAGTTAAAAAGTTTTCTGTTTTTCCTATTCTCTGGAAGAGTTTGAGTAGATGTGTATTATTTCTTTCTTGAATATTTGGTAGGATTCATCAGTTTTGTACCAAATAAATAGCCTACAATAATATTTTGTAGAAATGTTTTAAATTATGGTCTCAATTTCTCTAATAGATATGACATTATTCAGATTTTTCAATGTTTCTTGAGACAGTTTGGCAACTTTTATTTGCCTGGAAATTTGTGAATTTCCTCTAAATTTTCATTGTATCAACATGATGTTATTTATGTTTTCTTCATGTTAAAAATTTTCCATATGATCTGTACAGATTACTCCCTTTTAAGCCTTCGTATATTTTTTGTTGCAATTTTTCTCTTTTTTTGAACACTAGTACTAGGATTTTATTGAGTATATTTGTCATTTATTAGAATCTAATTTAGTTTTATTTATCCTTTCGATGTTTGTCTTTTATTTTGTGAAATCTTCCTCTAATATTTATCATTTTGTGTGTTCTATTTTCTTTGTGTTTAGTTTTCTGCTTTTTTCTAGCTTGTGATGAATGCTTAGAACTGAGAACTTCAACCTTTCTATATTATACACAATAATATATAAATATATATAATCTAGGATTATACATTTCTCTCTAAGAATAGTTTTAATTCCACCCCATAAGATTTGATGAATTGTATTTTTAATTGGAAATACATTCTAATTTCCATTGTAGTTTACTCATTAATCATGGGTTGTTTACAAATGTATTTGTTAACCTCCAAGCATGTAGAAATTGATGTTAGTGGACTTAGTGTTCTTTAGATGGGCATATGGAACATATTCCCAAAATTACCATGTGCCAAATGTGCACATGGAAGCTTTATCCAAATTGACTACATGCCAGACTATATCATCAATCTCAGTACATTTCAAAAAAAAATTGAAATGATACAAATGATGTTGTGAAATTAAGCTTCATATCAATCACAAAAATAAAATGAGAAAATGCCACCATTGAGGGGATACCAGCATTGCACCATTTAATATCATAAAATATGAGTAATACCAAGATGTTAATTATGATATGAAAAATGATCAGTGTTGGTATTCTGTCCCTCTTCTACTTCATGACCCAACTCCCAAACCCACATTGTCTGGGTTCTAGTCATGTTGAACCTTTTCTCAGCTCCCTAGAATATTAAATGCAGGACTAATTTGCCATTTTTTGCCATGTCTAAGAATTCTACCAAGAATTTATTCTGCCTTCATTAGTCTGATATAATACTAATGCTACTGACTCTATGAAGAAGTCCATGACACTTCCCTACCCACAAACATATATACTATCACTTATTTCATGCCATGGGTCTCTGTGTACCTATATTGCAGCCCTATGTCACCACCTTGAATTCTCCTCACTGCCTGTTGTCTCCCCTACTCACCTGTGAACTCTAGGACATCAGAGACCAAGATGTATGTGCTCATTGAAGGAAGCTGTACCGTAAGCACATTGCATACCATGAAAATACTTACTTCTTAAATCAAACACAACCTTTCTGAGCTCCTGCTCTGTGCCAAGAACAGCACCAGACACTGGAAAAATAAGGATTTGTTCAATGTGATCTAAACGTAGCTTTAAAGAAGCTGAAAAGTAAGGACTTACAATACCATGTGTTAGAATCCATGCGAGAGATTTAAGTTAGGTTACTGTAGAGTGGTCATAAAGGGTTTAATTGAGATGATAATACCTGCAATGATGCTAAAATGAATCAAGCAAGCTAGTTCAAGGTAGAGAGAGAGTGTATCATTTTGGGTGGAAATGATTAAAAAAGTTGGCTTTTTTGGCTATAAAAGTTAAATTACTAAATGGAGGAAGGAAACATTTGGACCCTGCAGTCCTCATCCAGAGCTTTTCCGTTTCTTTGGGAGAACGGTGCATACAAAACAGAGGTGGAGAGCCAGCCCTGATTGCCTAGTGGTGAAAGTTCAGTGCTCACCGTTTCGGTGGCCCAGGTTGGTTTCCTGGTCATGGAACCACACCATCTCTTTGTGAATTGCCATGCTGTGGTGGTAGCTCACATAGAAGAACTAGAATGATTTACAACTAAGATATACAACTATGTACTAGGGTTTTGGGGACAATAATAAAAGAGGAAGATTGGCAACAGATGTTAGTTAGCTCAGGACAAATGATTCACTTCAAAAAAAAATAGAAGTGGAGAATGTCGCTGCAAGGCATATACTACCCTATCTCATTGGAAATCTCATTCTCTGGGCAGGGAATGCAGTCAAAACAACAGGCAGCCTTGCTCTCCTGAGGGCTCTACCTGAATCCCAGACTGCAACTCTCACTGCATACAGAGTGTGGAGTCTGGAGAAAATCAGATAACACTTGGTAACAGCTGTGACTTTTACCTAATTTTCCAGTAACTAGAGTGTTTTAGAGTATTGGGCCTTAACAAACTGAAGATTGAAATATCTAAATCCAATTCATTGGTTGGATGCCACACTTACTGTATGATATAATACACTGGTAAACCTCAGACGTATTGTGGGTTTGTTTGCAGAGCATCGCAAAAAATCAAATATTGCAATAAAGCGAGTAACAACTGTTTTTTGATTTCCTAGTGCATAAAGAAGTTAGTTTTACACTATACTGTAGTGCATAAAGAAGTTAGTTTTACACTATACTGTAGTGTACTAAATGTGCAAAACATTATCTCTAAAAAATATATACATAACTTAATTTAAAAAAAAATATTCCTAAAAATTACTAACCACCTTCTGAACCTTCAGCAACTTGCAATCTTTTTGCTTGTGAAGGTCTTGCTTCGATCTTGGATTATTTGTAAAAGAAAAAATTACTTCAGTTGGAAGTGAATTGTTAAATTCCTATATGTGGCCCTTTATGAAGCTCTGAGGGGGCACAAAACCCCAACAAGATTTTGGTTATTCATGTGTGGTGTGAGTAATTGTGATTGGGTTCCACACATCTCAGTAATTCCTGTGGCCCACTCAATCACCTCCTCAGATAAAGACAATTCCTGACCACGTGGAGCACGTGGGGAATATTCTCCTCCTTTCACCTTCAGTCCAAGACCTTCTGGAAAATTCCAAAAGTTTAGAAAGGTGTACTCTGAATCTGATTTTCCTTCTTTGGCCAAATTCACTGAGTCACCAGCAATGTTGTTAAATTCTATGTTCCTCAGAAAGGGGTGCAGCTAAAAGAGACATATCATCCTGTGGGGAAGTGGGCCCGGGTGTTAAAGAGAAAATCCCTGAATTGGGGAAAGCCTTTCATTGTCTGTAATCCTTGTTTCATAATGTAACTTTATTACAAGTATCCAATGAAGTAAAGCAAATGAAAGCATATGGAGAACTACAATATCATAATGTTTCTAATATATCAGTTAGTTTCAAGAGAAAATGCCCAAAGACAAGAATATCAAGATGATCAGTGGTGATAGGATTCAGACAAATCTCAAGTACAAAGTCCAATCTAGCCAAGCTCATGCACTCTCTGAATTTTCCCAGACCATCAATCTGCAAAATGATGTTATCAATACCTAAAGTGGTTGCAGAATTAAATGAGATCATTTACATAAAGTATTCACCATGATGTTCAGCACCAGATAGGCACGGAAAGGACACGTTGTCTTCTTGTCATTAAGGAGCTGCATGGGAGAAGGCTGGATAATCCCTATTGAAACATTAGACATGCAGGATGTTGGTATCCTTTGTAACACAAAGCATTGATATTGACTCATAGCCTACATCCTCCTTGCCACTAGAACCTTCTTGTTGATGACTTACAACACAAGACTAGATTTAACTCCTAGGGAGTGAAACAAGTACAGAAACTCCTGTGCTTTTCTTGGAGAAAGAATCCTAACTGCTTGGTTTGAACACCTGTGGAACCCCATAAGAATGTCACTTTAAGAGTGTACATGCTGTTATGCAGAAGAGACTTTACCTGCCAGGGAGAAATCACCAGATCATACCCGCTTCTCATTGGCTGAATTTCTGCACGTTGAAGAAGCATCTCATGAAGGCTCTAGGCCACAGCATACACAGCATTGTACACATTGTAACTCCATTCAGTCATGATCGTGTCAAAAATCTGCCAAGGCAACCATCCCAAGGGGGCATTGGGTGGACAATTCTCCAGTGTTTTACAGTCAGGCTCAGAAATGGTGCAAGGAATAAAGGGGTACCACAACCTAGTGAGGTAAATGTCTTCTGGATATTTGGAAGGCTTAACTGTCTGGATACAATTTTCAAAGCCAGGAACCTCACTAGGGTGGTGTCAAAAAATGAGAGTCCCATGGAATGAGTCAAGGATGAAATCTCTCTCACTGTGGATAAAATCCCACTGTGATGTCGTGACCCAGACTTTCCATATCACTAAATACTCCCAAGTAGACAAGCTCAAGCTTACGAGAGAGTCGGCATCACCGTAAATGATAACCACATTCCCTTCTGTTTCCTTTACTTGCAAATCATATGGCCAGGTCCTTGAGGAATATGACCTTTCAGTGACAGGGATCATTTCCACAAAGGCTGCACAGATTCCATTCCGGTCCATCTCTCCTCTCAAGTCTGAGAGAAACTCAACACCTTTCTTGTCTTCCGAGATGACCAGCCCCACCCAGGTCCAACTGAAATGAAGCAGCAAAGAGACCATGCCAATGGCTAGAGATGTGTCCCTGGGGGCCAACTGATAGAGAGATGGAAACTGCTCATCATCATTCAGGATAAGATCAAAAGGACCATAAGTAAGCTAAAATGAAAGACAATTGGAAGCAATATGAGGACGAGGATTGGCAAAAACCACACTCTCAGTCCTGAAGGCTGTTCAGCAACACCTGGAAGTGGTAGAAGGGGACAATTGCTCATTTCATTTTCTAATCATTTTGCACTCCCTGAAAGCTCTCTAGAAAATAAGATCAGTAGATTTCCAGGAAACTGCTTTGTCTCCATCCCCCTCAACCTTCTCTCTACTCCAAAGAAAGGAAATGTCATACCCCACCAAGGTCCTGTACACGTACCCTTTGAGATCATATCCTTTGAGACATGCACAAACCCAGTCTCCTCCTCTCCTCCTATTTAGACACCTGAGAATGGCACCAAAGGAGACATGGTTTCATCTCTCCCCATCCCACCCAGCCTTACCTGTGGAAATTTGTACAGTTCCAACAGTGTTCCAATCTGGGCAGAAATTGTCAATGTGGTTCCTGTAAGGACCTCTAGAGACTTGCTCTCTCTCCTGCAGTCTTAATTAGGGATGTCCTTGCCCAACCCTGAGAGCCAAATCAGGGAACTCTCCAATGTCCTCTGTTCACTGGGCAGGGCATTATAGAGATCAAATCCCAGAGACATGTTGGGCAAAATATGAAGGTTCCTTTTGATTTCCTCAATGGCAAAAACCAAGCCCAGAACATACTGGTAGTTCTTGTACTGAAACCTGCATAGAGGGGTAGGGATCCTTAGGGAAAATACTCAAAATGATTTCCTTAAAATGCAATACAATGACTTCATTAAAAGGAATTTGCTATTGACTCGAACATCTGTGGCAACTGATGGCTTTCCTGAAACCTTATAATTTATAACTAAAGAAAATAACCTGACTCTAGCTGTGGAAGGTCCTTAGTGAATTCAACACTCGTGAAGGAAACTGGTTAAGTACACAAAAGAAAGTACAATGAATAGAAAAACAGATCACATTCAGAGTAGATTTGTAAATGGCTCTTTGGTTCAGGAGGCAAAATGCTTGTTTTTATGAGCACACCATTAACTCCTTCCTAGAAGAGCAACAATATTAGCATGAGATTGGAGATAGTCCTGGGGAGGAAGAATAATTGCAACTGAAATACACGTGACAAGCATAGACGCATGACATGAGCAGGTTGAGAATGGTGCAACAGAAAGCTGTCAATCAAATTGTCTAAGCCTCCGCCCCCTCAAACCTGTGCATCTGCAACCGTCAAAAACCAGGATACTAAGGTGAACTTCAGAGATCCAATGAAGGAGGAATCATCAACAGGCAGGAGCAATTGAAAGAATCTAGACGGAATCAAAGGACTAGAAACACTTAGGAATCTAAGAGACACAGCATTGTAAAGTTTAGAAAGCTTTTCATTCATTTCTTATTTAAAAAATATTAAATTAAAATTAATCATTAACATCTTTAACGGTACCTATTTCTGATAGCCCATATTGTCTTCATCTTTTCTACAGACTTTCTACACACAAATAACTCCTAAGAGTAAGAAAATTCTTTGCATTTCTATTGCCTGGGATCTGTAAGACCATCAAGAATAAAATAGAGCAGTCACTTGTACTTATTTCAAGTGTTCTATTATTTGAGGATTGATTAGTACCCTAGTTCATGCTCACTGCTTGTTAATGCTCCCCGTGTGCTTGTGAAGAATAGGTGTTCTTCACTTGTTGGGTATAGGGTTCGATGTGTATCCACTAAATCAAAGTTGCTAATTTGTTTTTCAAATACTCTATTATTAGATATATGTTATTCTTTGTCTCAGAGGAAAGTTGAAATTCTTCACTATGAAGATATATTATTTCTACTTCTCCCCTTCCACTGCCTCCTTCTCCTACACTTACCCCTCCTCCTCCTTCTTTTTCTTCTTGTCTTCTCCTCCTTCTCATTCTCCTCCTCTTCCTTCTCCTTCTTCCTTTCCTAGTTGAGGCTATATTATCTTCTCATGACATCGTGTGTAGTATAACAACGACTATATCTTCATGATCTGTTGAACTTATATACCAGTGAGAATTAAACACTTAATTCCTAATGATGCTTTTTTCCTCATCTGTTTTATCTCATATTATTATAGCGACCCTGCATTGATTTTTGATTGGTATTTTCCTAGCATACCTTTATATCTTCTATTTTATTTTGAATTTCTAGTTTTCCATGTTTTTTAGTTTTCACAAGTCCTGTAAACATGACACAGCTACATTAGTCATTGTCCCATCAAATTTAACAATGTGTATTTAACTAGAGAATTTATTCCATTTACATTTGTTGTGATTATTTATATCCCTGTTTTGTCCCCACTATCTATATGTTTTCCTTCTATTTTTTCGACAATTTTTATTATGTTATTTCCCTTTAAAATTTATTGATTTATACTTCTTTTCCGTATTCTATTGTATCTCCTCTATTTGGGTGAGAGTTATATTCTCTACTTCTATTTTACCACCAGCCCAGATTGCCTGAAGTGGATTTAATTTCTCATATCCTGAGAAATTTATAGACCCTTTAACTTTCAGTTTTACCCTCATGACTCGTTTTTGTTGTACAGTATTTTATTTCTCCTTTTTCTTTACTCTCTCTCATCATCTCCATATCTACCTTATCTGTCATGTTTTCTAGTTCCTTGTCTTTCTCTGCTGCATTCTGTTTCCTTCAGAATTCAAATTTAGTTTTGTATTCTCTCTTCTGTTGTAGAACCTGTCTATGGAGTTTTAAAACTCAACAGTTATGTCTTTTTCATCTCTAAAAGTTCTATAAAGCCCTTTGCCAAATATGTCAGTTCATTACTATAGTCTCATGTTTGATTTTGTTATGCCAATTTTTCTGGTTCCATTTTCTATAAACAGTTTATACACAGTTATTTTATATCTTGAAGTTGGTAAATCTAATATTTGAGGTTTCACTGTTTAAATCTATTGTTTTATTTTTAATTTTCTTATGTGTTGATTACACTTATCGACAATGGCATGTATTCCATATTTGTTTGGTGAACTTTGATTATGAGCTCATTTTTGTATGATTTTAATGTGTACAGAATGTAAGGTTTTAGTTTAGATCTTTTCCTCCAGAGAAGAATGTCACTGGTTTTGGCTTACAGTCGTGTGAGTTGACACGAAGCTAAGTGACATTTTTGTGTGACTCACAACTAATCTGTGACTCCCAGATTCATTCCCTCAAGTCACTTGTGACACAAAGACAAATCGTTTCATTAGAGGATCGTACTGACCTTTGACCACTGGGTGAATCCAAATTTGTCTAGTGCTTACAGTTTCCTTCTTCTGTCCTTTGAGATTTGGCTTACTTCATGTGAACTCAAGAATGCAATAAAATTATATTTTATGGAAGATATTGTTATGTGGAAGGAAACCTCTTCAAGGTATCTAGTCCTCCATACTCATAGTATTTCATTCTTTTGGGTACTCCTTTGGATTCATTTCTTTTAATAGAAATTCGTTCTTTCATTTGAAAAGAAAATAAATGTTAAAATCAAATGTGTGAGCTTGGGGGCATAGAAATAATTTACATGCTATTCAACAAAATGTGTTTATGATATAGAAAATTTTACAGACCAGTAATGTATGTATGGACTAAGTACATTAAACTTAAACTGAGAACCTCTATTTAGAACATATTTAATCAAACTTTAGGAGAAGAATCATTGAGAGGCACACTCGAAGACCATTCTGTTTCTGTGAGGTGCACACATACTATACGTATACCTGATGGTCATGTGACAAGCTATGATATGGCCAAATGTAGTTCAACTTAGTTCAGATGTGATATGATCAATTAAACTTGAAGAAGGCAGAGTGTCCAGAATGTCCAAAAGCCCCATGTGTTTCCAATATTAGAGCGTTAAATGCTGAGAACAAGGAAGAATGGTGCAGGTGTTGTAAAAATACATTGCAATCTCTAAAGAGCAGAGAGCAGCATCCATATTAAACTTATTGCAGATTGTGTGAGTTTTCTGAAAATAAAACACCTCTTTCTGAGGAAAAATGAAGAACTTTTGTGTGTCAGTTGGGGCCTCCAATTGCTGAGGTGGAGTTAGGATTACAAGAAGTTTATTGTGGCATAACACCTGTGAAGAATCAAAGGATTGGGGAGGGACAGCCCTCACACTGAGACACGGATTTTACTGCCTGTGAAATGAAAAAAAATAAGGAATATTAGGCAGGGGTGCTTCCAATCACAATATGCAGATGCCAGTCCTTCAGCCCCACCCGAAACCTACTGAATCAGAATATCTGGGGTGGGGTCCAGCACTCCTTCTGTGTTTTAACAAGCCCTGCAGATCATTCAGATCCTTAATCAAGTTTGAGGGTGACGGGTTTCAAAAAAAAGCACCACACCAAAGAATTGAACACTGAGAAAGTAAAACAATTGTCTAAGTACTTTGTGTTAATGTGATTTATAAAAAATGCAAAATACAGACAACTTTAAAGAATGTGCATAAAATTTAAAACCATCTTGACCCAAGTGCTTAATCTATACCTAGAGACACTGGATTTGGAGAAAAAGAAAAGAAGTAAAATACTAATTAATTTTTCATCTAACATTGAGGAGTCAGTGAGGCAAGACTTCAGATTCTGGGTTCTTCTTATTTCTCAAATTAAAAATAATGTAAAATAGGGTCCAGCCTTGTGGCGTAGTGGTTAAGTTTGCATGCTCTGCTTTGGTGGCCAAGGGTTCATGGGTTCGGATCCCTGGTGCGGACCTATGCTTCGCTCATCAAACCATGCTGTGGCGGTATCCCATATAAAGTAGAGGAAGATGGGCATGGATGTTAACCCAGGGCCAATTTTCCTCAGCAAAAAAAAAAAAAATCTAAAATAGAATGTGAAAAAGATCTATATATCCAACACAGTGAAGAAAAGTTTAATAAGAAAAATTACTTTAAATGGAGCAAAACTAGGAAAAAAGAAAAAAAACGAAGTACAAAAAAATAGAACCACAGAGATAATGCTACGTATATCAGTTATACTATACTGAAGTTACTTAAATCACTTTTTCAATATTGAATGTTACTCTACATTCCACGAAGACGTAGGAAACTAACACTGAACATAGATGCTGAAAGAAAGGGGATTGTCAGTAATAGTCCATACACGTGCTCACAAAAGTAAAGCCACAACTAATATGAAACTTTTATATATGAATGTGTATAATGGTACACATATCTGAAGGCAAAATATTTAGGGTCTAAAAGGTGGTTAGCAGTCAAAAAGTATATGTTCAATCATATATTAAAAAAAGGATTTTAAAAATATGAAGTAAAGTGAACCTAACTACAACCATAGTAAGAGTATTCAACTAACTTCTCAGTCTTTGTCCAAAAGAAAGTCAATATAGGAATCGTATATATTGTTAATCTTGATTTATCATTAATTATTTTTGGAGCACACACACATACATATGCCTGCATATAAATCTCAAACGTCCTACTCCGAAGCAAAGAAATAATATTATTATAAAATTAGGTCCTATCCTCGTCCAGCAAGCAATTTCTACATAGTAATCAATTCCTGAAGCCACCAGAAGAGAGATACATGGCCAACCACAGAAATTCTGACTCAATAGCTCATCAGAGGAACAGGCAGATTTGAAATCCAGTTCCTTAACCAACTTGCACGCAAAAATGCTCATTAAATGCCAACGTATCTTAAACAAATCAGACAATTTATAAGCCAATAATCACTCTCATGAATAACTCTTTGATGAAACAGGAAATCAAACCAATGATTAGAAAGGAGTAGCAAGGAGCCTTGGAGAGAGAGGAGAGAGAAAGGAAGAAGAGAAGAAAACTGTCTGTTCTGAAAGAAAATATCTGAGCATTAAATATCTTGAATAGTAAATAAAAATGAAAGTGAGTGAATTAAACTCTCAACTCAAAACAAGGAGAACGGAGAAAGAAAACATAAAAAATAACTTGGAAAAAGAGACTGAAGCAGAATTAAGAGTATAAAATAAATATAAAATATGTCCAGAGGAAAAGTAATCAGTTACTCTGATTCTTTGGGAAGCTCAATAAAATAGGCATCATTCAGACAAGTCTTATAAAGAAAAACTATTTGAGGAAGACAAACATCAACAACATTAGGTGAGAAAATGGGACCAGGAGCGAAGTCAGAGAAAATGTTGTGCATCTGCACATGGAGATGTCTTTTGGGATCTCAGTGATAAAGCTGTTTTTTAAATGAAACTGGAATTACTCAAACTGGCTCAAATAGAAAATAGAAAGTTATACAAATGTTCTTTATGGGTTCCAGATAGTTTTTAAGAAAGAAAACTACAAATATATGGTGGGTTGGATGCATTTACAGATGAATTGTTTCTAAAACGTAAGAATAGATATTTACTCTACCAGGAAACTCTTCCAGAATATAGAATAAGAAGGTATATCTCTATTAATTATGAAGTTAACATGAGCCTGTTACCAGCATCAAAAAGAAGATGTGAGCAAGGAATCATCTTAAACAAACTTTAGAAATTAGATAAACTTTTAATATCCTCACATTTAATGTCCTCACCTTCTGCCAGGAAATAACACAATATGCTCATGAAGTATGTAAAGCATTTGATAAAATTCAGGATCCACTTCTCTAAAACACATTCTTTTTGGAGGACACCTCCTTAACATGCTTTTGTAAAAATAACTAACACCAAAACAGAAGCCCTCTCGAGTCCTTTCTTAAAACAAAGACACTAAATCACAACTACAGATGGGTGAGGGGCAGGCACACAGGATCACCCCCACCCAGGGACTCCTCTGTACAGGCTGGGATTCTTCCCCCAACAGATCTGAAGGTAGAGCACTATACAGCAGCAGATGAGGCAGAAGCAAGGGCAGAGACGGTGGAATATGTTGGTGGAGAGTGCTGTCTCATAAGCTTCCAACCCTAAAAATTGGACACTAAAAGGAAGAAAACTGGAAAATATAAAAACACTGTTCTTCTCTTTGAAGTAAGCAACAAAGTCAGTGGGACGAGACAGAGATAATAATGGACAGTTTTGGGAAGGTGGGGATGCCGGGGAAAGACAGGACGGGTGATGCAGAGCGCCTTGGTGTATCCTTCCACAGATCCCATAGGCATCATTCGTCATAATAATCAAGCAGAATATAAATAAAGAGGCACTTACCACTGCAAAGTGACACCCTTGCTAGGCTTCTTGATCCCTCTGTGTAAGAAATAAGTATAAAGGGGGAAAAACCCACCAATAACCACATCTCCATCCTTGTATGCACTGGGTTACATTCTCAAAAAGCTGTCAGGATAAGCAAAATGATACACAAAGAGAGGAAACTGCAGCAACAGGAAGAAGAAAATCAAAAGGAACATCTTAGAAGCCTCTGCAAAGCCCTGTGTCTGCGTGAGGTGTGAGGCAGCAGAAGCAGAGGTGGAACATGCAGCCTAAGGAGATATCTACACTTGTCACGTATAGTAACACACACACACATTCACACACATATGTGTATATGTGGTTTTTGTGGACTGAAAAAGCAATTCTAATGCCCTCTGACTCCTTTCAGCAGTCTCTTCATCTCCCCTGGTGAGATCCAGACCCCACTCTGCCGCGGGGCTCTGCATCTGAGGTCCTGTGTCCAGTTGAAAAACACCAGTTGGAAAACATGTTTGAGGAACATCCTCTCCAGCCTTAGGCACTATGATTTCATCCACGTCCATGGATAGTAAGGCTCTAGGGACCACCTCCTCTTGGGCAGATGGGGTCCCAAACCTTTGTCAACAAGCTATCCACATGAATGCCATTTGTGATGTTGCAAAATAACTGCATCAGAGGATGTGATATCAAGTGTAAGGTGAAAGGTTCAGAAAGTATCCATGTCAGTCAGGGCTCAGCCAAGGACGTTCCAGCATCTCTCCTTCCAAAGTCAAAGATAGGCAGGGGCAGCTTCATATGCCCAGGGCCCAGGACAGCCACAGGACATTCCATGTGGGACCCATGCAGGGCTGCACACCAATCATGAGTGCAGAAACACCACAAGCACATGAGTCCCTGCCTGGGGAAGCAATAGTCAGTCTCAATTCAGAAAATTCCAAATCCATAGCTCAAGATCAATGCAAAAATACAGCTACATTTTTGATTCTTAAAAATCTTCCTCCTTTCCTCTTCCTCAGTTCTTTTAACCTTGTTAATCCCAGGGATCAATATGGTGTGATCATCCACTTCTACACCTTCGGCATTAGTTTCCTCCACTATTTATGCTGTTATGAGAACATGGGACTATGTGGGAAATTCCTTTATTTTTTCATCCTAAATTGGAGGATACAAGCTGGAACACACCTATGTTCCCATCACCCCAAACATCAATGACAAGGGCCACATCTATACATCTATCTGGCCCTGGAGCACAGGACACTTTTATGGCAGGAAAATTATTATTCTGTATGATACTGTAATGGTGGGCACAGGATACATTTCCCAAAACCCACAGAATGTACAAGACAAAGAGTGAACCCTAACGTAAACTATAGTTCTTAGTTAACAATAATGTATTGATGGTGCTCAGGGCAAGCTACCACAGGAGGCACAACTCTGGTATGCAGATTGTTTTGAGCTGAAGACAATAGGGACTCAGAGAACTCAGGGATAATATTTGAGTTTCCCCTCCCAAACTGCCTAAAGTATTTAAAACGAAAGATCTGTTTCAGGAAGGAGTTATTATCATGATGGTTGTAAATATAACATAGGATAGAGGTTACAATAGGAAAGGCACCAAGCCTCTTTTATCAAAAACTCTGTCTCTCCCTGACCACATTATCTATAGATGACCCTGAAAAGAATTGTATTCCTGGCCTCTGAAGTCCCAGACCACTACCCACCCCCAACACGTTCCTCGCCTTTAGCTGCAGTACTTAAGCGGGCAGCTTAGACAGAGGGACGAGTTGCTCATTTCTGAGTTTCTCCCATGCGTACATGTTATTAAACTAGGTATTATTTTCTCCTGCTAACCTGTCTTGTTAATTATTTGGCCAGCCATAAGAACCTTAAGGAAAAGGGCAGAGGGTGATTCTTCCTCTTCCCCCGACAGTATCAATCTTGGTTCCTGAATTATAGCTGGTATACCACGCTAATGCAAGATGTTAATAATTATGGAAACCGTGCGTGTGAGCAGGGAGGAGGAGTATATGGGTACTCTGTACTTTCATCTCAATTTTTTCGTAAATCTAAAACAGATCCAAAAACATAACATCTATTAATTATTTAGTTTACCAATCTGGTAGCCACTGGCCATATGTCATTAGTGAGCATTTAAAATATGATTAGTCCAAATTGAGATATGTTATGAGTGTAAAATATGCATGGATTTAAAAAAAATTTGTATGACAAAGTGAATATAGAACATCTCAAAGATAATGTTTATACTGGTTATATATTGAGATCATAATACTTCTTGACATACTGGGTTAAGTAAAATATATTATTAAGATAAAAATATTAAAGTTACATGACTACTGAGTCGGGAATTGCAAAATGCATCCAATACACACAGACATGAGACTCTGGATGAGACAAGGGCTTCTAGATTTTGCAACCACCACATAAACTTATGACTTACCACACTGAAACCCACCTCCTCTGACTTGAGACAACGCTACTGTTATGGGTTGAGTTGGTCCCCCCAAAATGTAGAAACATGTACAGAAACATGTATAGTGAACAGAAATGTTACTGATTTTTATGTTGATTTTGTATCCTTTACTGATTTCATTGATTAGGTCTTAGTTTTTTGGGAAAAAACGTCATAACGTCATCTGCAAATTGAGACAATTATAATTGTACTTTTCATATTCTGATGTCTTTTATTTTCTTTTTCTTCCCTGATTGCTCTGGCTAGCACTTCCAGTACTATGTTGAATAGGAGTGGTGAGTGTGGGCCCCTGACAATCTGTAAGAACCTGTTTTAGCTCCAAGTCCACCTACCAGTCCATCTCAGGACACAGTTTGTCTTAGTCAACCAAACAAAAATTCACAAAGGCTAATCTCACCTCTCACCTTACCATACCAGGATTGGGCACTCAGACCCATTCAAACTACAGCTTAGTGGTCCCCAGGCCTCAAAGATCCCCTCCGCTCAGTCCTTACATCAAACACACAACTCCAGTTTCCTGCCAACTGCTGGTACACACACATTCTACATTAAGATAGTACCACTTGCCACACAATTCATCCTGGTGGGAGCCATGTTCCACATCCCACTTGCAAGCCTGTGTTCACCTTCTGGTGCTGATCTCGGTCCACTTCCGGTGCACGTCTTGGTTCACTTCTGGTGCAGTCACAAGTGCTCCATCGACGGCCTGACTCTGAACAAGCAGGAAGTCCAGCATCTAGTCTGTTGAAAAGATGCCAGGACAGCGGCTAACATTTTGAGATCCATGGTCTCCCTACCTATCCCCTCGTCTGAAGTCTAGCACGCTCTTACCCTTAACCTCATGATGACAAGTCAAGGGACTTTGTGGAAACCCTTCAGGTTGGGCAACAGCGGGACCTGGGACTTTTGGGTCGCTGGAATAACCCAAAGCTGATCCCTTGTTGGGTGGAGGAAGTGAGAATTTGGGCTCAGGGTTTCAATGTCTTTGAACAAGTCTAGCCTAATGCTATGTATGCCGATCGAATATATAGTGGGTTTTTTTCTTCTTTGTATGTGTAGATGTATTAGTTCTAGATGTATCATGTTGTCATGTCCTTCCTTGGCACAGCCACGTTAAGTTTCCATCTAGATATTTACATACAAAGACATATTGCAACTCTGTAACCTCTCTTTGCATTCTTGCAGACAAAATTCCCCTATGAAATATCTATTTACAAACCATAGTTAAGTGTTTCCATACATCCATTTCCTCAGACAAAAATAATATTGGGGCCTGCCCATGTGGCATAGTGGTCAAGTCCCCGTGTTCTGATTTCGTGGCCTGGGGTTCACTGGTTCTGATCCCGGGCACAGGCCTATGCACCACCAGAGATTTAATGCACCACTCCTCAAGCCATTCTTGAGGAGTGGTGCATCCCACAGAGAAAAATTAGAGGAGACTTGGCTCAGATGTTAGCTCAGGGGCATTCTTCTTCCCTAAGTGATAATGTGGATAACAATGTTGATGGAGAAGTAGATAACTGAAAATTCACTCTTGTCTTTGTCAAGTGCATCTGGGTAAAGGGTACCTTGGAATCATAGGACATTAAAACTCAAAAACACTTTTCAAGCTCTTCATAATGAAGATGAAGAAAATCTAAAGAGGTTAAACTATTTGACCAAGATTAATTCCTGGAACTAGAGTGAGATCCTCTAATTCTCAGTAGGTACATTGTCATAACATCTCTAGCACTAAATAACCAAGAGAGGGAAGTCTGTTGACTTCCAGGTAGAAAAGTTTCCCCTTCACGTTTTGTTTTCTCTCTCTTAGATGATTGCTTTGTCCTGACAAAGAATTTATTTGGTGTTTATGCTACACTTCAGAAGAGGAAAATGCTCCTGGTAAACATTATTGTGATTCAGTGTGGCACCAGAGAGCCCAGTCATTTAAAAATGAGACTAGAAAGAATAAGGTAAATAATATTAGAGAAGAAGAGAAAAATCTATTATTTTAGTGGGAAATAACTTATAAAATTTAGAATTTTAAATAAGTTGACTAATGTGAAAAGATATTAGATAACCATATAAAAAATATCTTTATATTAGCAAGAACTATTTTAAACTTATAAGTAATTATTCTAATCTTAGGAGAAATAAAATATTTAAAGTAATTGGATTTATGCAACATGATGCCATATGTAGTTATATAATTTATAAGTTATGTAAGATAAATGAAGAAGATTATAAAGATATACCAAAGGACATAAAAGCTCTGAAGAAATGGAGAGATATACTACAATTATGAATGAAAATAATATCCATTTTTCAAGCATCATTCAGATTCACTGTATTTAAAATCAACTTTTAAAATGATACAGTAATTGTTTTATAGACAAGAAGATATCCCTTTGCAAAATAAAACACTGGACCATCGACTAACATTATTCACAAGTAAATCACTCCAAATGGATTATAAGGGCTAAAATTAAAAGTAGAAATGCTCAGTGCATAACAGTGGTGGATGACAATACAGGAGAATATCCATGATCATAAAATTAGTAAAGTTATTCTTAATATATATTCTTAAAGATGTGTTGTTGTCATTTACTAGTGTCCAATTGACCAAAGCAATTTACAAGGCCAAGTCCACACGGAGTCAAAGTGGGAGGGTTCTACCAAAACACACAGATGGAGGGAGAGAACTGATGTGTGGGCATTTATGTAAGATACCGCAGATAATTTTAGAGAAAAATTAATCTGAGGTAATATTCATATTTGTGTGTTTGTGCATTTGAATGCCCGAGGATCATTGTACAAAGCCAAAAGATATGTAAAGCAATAAATTAATTTGAGATGTAAGGTAAATTTACTTGGTATTTTTTGTGTGTGTGTGTGAGGAAGATCAACCTTGAGCTAACATCCATGCTAATCCTCCTCTTTTTGCTGAGGAAGACCGGCTCTGAGCTAGCATCTATTGCCAATCCTCCTCCTTTTTTTCCCCAAAGCTCCAGTAGATAGTTACATGTCATAGTTGTACATGCTTCTGGTTGCTGTATGTGGGACGCGGCCTCAGCATGGCCAAACAAGTGGTGCGTCGGTTCACACCCGGCATCCGAACCCGGGCCTCCAGTAGCAGAGCGCACGCACTTAACTGCTAAGCCAAGGGGCTGGCCCTTTACTTGGTACTTAAAGTCTGCTTGCAAAAATTTGGTAGTTTATTTTTCAGGTGTATGCAAATTCTGGTGAAAAAAATATATATATTGATTATTTTCACCTGAACCAGTTGTATTCCTTAACCCTCTTGATGGGTTTCCCTCTGGCCTCAGGAAGTTAATGTAGCACTTGGGGGCAAAGATGCAGCCTAATAGCTCCACACTGGAGAACAAGATGGACAGGCTCTCCACGGCCACCATTATCTTGCCCTTGGTGTAGTGGCAGACGGGGAGGAAAGTGACCCAGACGCTGCAGAACACCAGCATGCTGAACGTCAGGAACTTGGCTTCATTAAAGGTGTCAGGCAGGTTCCAGGCCAGGAAAGCCACAGTGAAGCTGCCCAGGGCCAAGGAGCACAGGTATCCCAGGACACAGTAGAAGGCAGTGACTGAGTCCTTGTTGCACACGATGATGAAGTGGCCGTGTTCAGAGTGTGCATCTGTGTCAATGAAGATGAAGAGGTTCCCAGCCAGATCCAACTGAGACTCAGCTGGATAAAGGAGCAGATGGGAATGATGAAGTTAGGTGTCCCTGACACCAACCACTGCCACATCCTTCTCCCTTGTACAGTGACCTTGAAGGCCACCACAACAGTAATAGTTGTGGCCAAGACAGTGGAAAGAGCCACAATAAAAACAACTCTAATTGTGATTAGTTGAATAATGTAGGTGGTTGTGTTGGGTCAGCCGATGAAGAGTAAGGAGCAGAGGAAGCAGAGGGTGAGGGAGATGAGCAGGATATAGCTGAGATTCCAATTCTTGGCCTTGATTACAGGAGTGTCTCGGTGCTTCACAAAGACCCCAGGGACCACTGCTGTGACAACAGAGAAACAAGGAGCTGTGCAAGCCAGAGTCTTCCCTAAAGAATCTTCAAATGCCAGAAATGTCACAACTTTCAGCAGGCTGCGATTTCTCTCATTGTTTGCATACTGGCTTCCTGGACGCCCTATACGTTGATCTCTATTTGAAAAGGAAAGGAAAGTCTTGGTGTTTCAGTCAGCCACTCTTCCATATTCCCAAGACAAAAAACAAAATCTCATTGGCATTATAGGGCCCACAGCCCACACCTTATTTGGTTGTGAGACACAAAGTTGCAGACACTTACGTTAATAATATTCACATTAAACAGTCCCGTCCTATGTCAGAATGCTCTTAGCTTCAAGTAAGTGATAATCCACCTCCAAAAGTTCCAAGTTTGGGTCTTGTGTTAGTTGGATGTGTCCATAAACTTGTGGGTTTAGGGGCGAATATTTTAGGTGGTGGGGATTTTGCAACACACCAGTGAGGTACTGGGAAATTGAGGCAGGGAAAGCACGGCGGAGCATCAGGGACATCAAGTGCTTTACCACTGTGCTCACCTAGAGCTCAATCGCTCTGGGGAGCACTGTGAGACAAGAAGAACACATGGGAAAAAGTCATCTCAGCTGAGGATGAGGCAGCTGCAACACATACGCAGGCATGTCCATCAGCCATCATTCAAGGGCTGCGCCCTGGGCTATGAATTTGTATTTGGCAAACTTTTACTGTAAAATGACAGAGGACAAATATTTTAGGCTTTGTGGGCCATAGGGTCTCTGCCACAACTACTCAACTCTGACCTCGGAGCATGAAGCAGCCATTCTTATTGTTGAAAGTGGGCATTCTTTTCTCTTTCCTTATTTCTACAAATAATATTAGAACAATGCAATTACCGTAATTACAGCTTTTCTTTTTGACTCACTTTTCTATATAAATCTTGTTTTTCGATTTTTCTAACTCGATTTTTGTTTCATAAAAAATGTAGTAAAATTCTTAACTTTCAAAGTAAATTCATTTGATAAAGTGGTTTGAATTGCGTTAAAGCTAAAAATTATTTAGACAAGGATACAGACTTTTGTAATATTCAGACATTCCATTTGGGAAATTTAATGGCGCTAAATTTATTCATTTTCTTTTGCATTTCTCAAACACATTTTTAGCCAAAATTAAAACTATACTTCGCATAGCATACAGTAACTACCTACTCAGTACACTTCCTCCATTATGCCTAGCTATTAGAACACCAATTTTGAGTGAACTAAGACAATTGTGACAGATCTAAGCTAATTTTTGCCAGAGTGTGCTCCACCTCACTTGTGGGTTATGCGCCATGGACAGAAATCAATGACAATCTGATTGTATGGTCTCTTTCTTGCACTAAATTAAACGTGCATCAAATAGGATGCTATAGCCCATTCTTCCTCTTTCTTTCCCATGTGGATGATGAGCAGTGGCAGACACTTGTAAAAATAAAATCCAACACACTAAGCATATTGCAGCAAAAGTTATATGGAGACTGAGTCTTTGTTATCAAAAGGTTGATAGAAAAAAGTAATCTTTGCATCTGTCTATTTCTGAAATTCTTGTAACAAATAACAAATGTCATGATTTAAGGCCACTATGAGGTTCTCTATCACTTTCAGCTGAACACATTCTAATTAATGTACTTTGTGCATTACATTTTACTGTTTTTGAGAGTGAGAAATGAGATTTTAATACTGCATTATGAAACACTTTACTATTGAAATGTAGGAAAGTCATTACTATTGAAACATTATTTTATCTTTTATTTATTTATTTATTTATTTATTTATTTATTTATTTATTTATTTATTTATCTTTTGATTGAGGAAGATTAACCCTGAGCTATCATCTATGTCAGTCTTCCCCTATTTTGTATGTGAGTTGTCGCCACAGCATGGTTGCCGAGTGGTGTAGGTCTATGCCTAGGATTTGAACCCATGAACCCAGGCCACCAAAGTGGAGCACGCTGAATTTTAACCACTACACCACAGTGCCGGCCTGTTATATTATTTTAGATCCCCCAATTCATTAGATATTTTTGCATTCTAATTTAAAATATTTTTTTGGATTACGTAAGTAAACACAGAAGCAGATTCCACTGGTTGCGTATTCATGACCCATCTGTCCCCTTCCTACCAGCAGCTCAGTTGTGCTTTGACATTCAACTTCTTCCATGAGGCCATGTGATTGAGGGGAGGTTGACAGCTCTAAATCAATTATAGTTGGCCCCACTGGGAGGATGTCTTTTTGAGTGACTCTTACAAAGTCAGGGGGAATAGATGCCCACAGTTTTTCATCTTTCTGCTCACTTGCTATAGTATAATACTTTAAACAGCTCAGCCTCTGAGACCATAAGGAGCCCAGCCTGTAGCCAACGCTGAGAACCAAAGATGACAGAGCAAATTATGAGAATATCTTGTGTGCTTGATTATAGTTTTGAGCTGGTGAATTCTCTAATCCTGGAGTCATTCTATCACTGGCCTTCTTTTGTTAAATTGTTTCACTATTTTTTTGTAAAAAGTGATATTTATGACAACATTCATCAAGTAAATAACAAATGGAATAAAACATATTTCCTTCTCCATCTTTATAATGCAAAACTGTGCTTTACTTTTTATGGCACAAGCAATCATTGTAGTAAAGTAGTCTGGTCTTTTTTATGGGATATAATAAATATTTTTTAAAAGACACATTTAGTTTTTTTTCTTTTTAATTTATAGCCAGATGCGTTCTAACAACAAACATAATTTTTAAACATGCTCTCCCCTTCAGCACATTTTTTATTCTGTAATATGTTATTTCATGCATTATTTTACTGGACAGAACATTTAGCAATGTCAAGAGATTACTTTGGTAATAAGTATGTATGAATTGTTTGTTGTTTTGTTTGGTAAGACTGGAATATTATACTTAAATATGATGGGTTTTTTTTTTCGTTATTTACCTATTCCATCATCATCCATGATAAGTCTTTTATCATCTCATTCCAGCCATATTAGTCTAATTCCAAATGTCTAAATATGCCACATAAAATATTTTAAAAACACTTAATTGAGGTATGACTGACATACAAAAAGCTGTACATATTTAATGTATACAATTTAATGTGTTTGGAGATAATATACACCCGGGAAACCATCACTACAATCAAGTCTTTAAACTTACTCATCATCTCCAAATGTTTCCTCCTGTCCTCTTTATTTTTTTAATTTAACTTCCTTTTTTAAAATACTTTTTTTCTTTTGAGGTGGGAAGACAACATAAATCTACCCTCCTAGTAAATTTTTAAGTCTACAATACAATATTGTTAACTGTAGGCCCATGTTGGGCAGTAGGTCTCCAGAACTTATTCATCTTGCATAAACTTTGTTGTTCAAACTTCTATTGCCAAGAATTCCCTCTTCATCTTGAAATGACAAATCCCCACATATTTTTAAAAACTCAACAAAACATTGGCTTTCCCTGAAGAATTATCTGACTTATCCAAGTAAGACTATCTACACTTGTTGACTCTGCTAACCTCTAACTACCTTTACTATGGCACTTTTCAAATTGCCCTGCTATTCTTTTTTCACATGTAACTTACTATGATTTCTTGGAAAGCAGGGCCTTTATCTTATCAAGTTTGCATGCTCAGTTCATTGTTCATATCTTCTACTAGAGTAATAATAATATAATATATCCATTCATTTATTGCATCTTTAGTTCCGGTTTTTGCACACCTACTATGTGTAAGGCATAGTGCTCGTCACCTGGGTGTAAAGATATGAATAGGGGGCATGTCCTAAGACACCCACACTTACTTCCATCATAATTCCATGTGTGTTATTCTGTGATCAAGATGAGTATATGGTGCTACGGAATCTCTAAGTGTTTGCCTAACACAACATGTGGTTTAAGAGCTGTATTCCCTTGAGAAGAGCTGCTTCAGCAGAACCTAACAATGTGAGTATAAAGAAGCCAGATCAAGGTAACTCCCAACATGGGAATGATGTATTGATTACCTAAATGAATGTATTGAATGAGTGAATGAAATAGTTGAAAATAAAGAAGAAATGTGACGCTATTGGTTAATCCCAGACCCTTTACATTTTATTGGAAACAAAGAAGGTCTGAGAGAAAGTGATTGTAATTATGTAATTTTGCCAGTTCATACCTGTCTGATTACATATTTCTCTCTCTGGGCACAATACACAGTCAAAGCAGCAGGTAGCTCTCTTCCTGAGGGATTTTCCTGAATCCTGGCTGACAGAACATCCTACACCCATAGGGGGGAGTTTGAAAGAAGAGAATTATTGATAATACTGAACAATACTATATAATTGGATAATATTTTATTATTTTATAATATTGAATAATTGATAATATTGTTTAAATTATCTCACAAACTATCCTAAAGGTCACCTCTAAGATGTGACATGATTGATGCACCCAGGGAAAGCAAAATAAAATCAAGATCAATCTGCAGAAAAGAGTTCCCAACGTGAAGACATATAATGATTTAAAACATTTTCCATCTCAATGACTAGGACACTTGTTTGTTTTAAGCAAATGGGGCATTTGAACATGAATCATATTTGTTATTGCCAAATGTGATTCTGAATATGATATTCCTGGATTACTTTTTTGAACTATAAGCAGATTTTACCTTAATAATAAATAATATTTAAATTCATACAATACATTTACATGAGAATTATTTGATTAGTACAAATTGCAATTATTGAATTTATTTAATAATATATTTAATGTCAGGTAGATTCTACACCAAAGACACATGGACAGGCTTGAATGATATAATATAGCATCTTGAGGGATGGCTTACAAGACTGAGTTTTAAAGGGAAATCCGATGAAGAGGAAGAATGTAGTTCCTGGAAGAGCAAAAGGAATCTTTTTTTCTGACGGTGAATTTTTCTACAAGAATGTATGAAGGTGGGATGAAGAGATGGAAATATGAGGAATATTAATAAAATATTGAAATATTAAAAAAAAACCTTAATGTCAATTCTTTTGATTCTAGTTAAATAGAATAAAATCTGTTTTCTGGAAGAAAATCAAATGGCCAAAGACAATTTGAACTGTATCTACAAGTCATCAAAAGTCTAGATCGTCAGCATCTGTTATGTCTTCAAGGCACAATGCATGCAGAGCAAGAAATTTGCAAGCAATGAGATTGACAGTTTTTCAGCTTAAATGGGAATTTAAATCATCAATTTTTTATCACCTCATCCTATTAAATTGGTAGCCTCACTGTCCTGCCTGTAGTATATAAAGCATTTCAAAATTCAGGAATATCTCCTTAATTAAAAGTGTCCCTTCAATATCTCTAGGACAATAAGAAAAATTATATCAATTAATTGGGATTTTGCTATGAGTTAAATAATTTCACGGTTGTTTTCATATGTGGTCTCCATCTTGTGATGCAGATGAAGAATTAATCCAAGATTGAGTTTTCTGCAAGCTTTTTGAATCCCACAGCTCAGTCTATCAGCTCCTCATGTATAATGAAACCTTGACCACGTGGATCCTGGGGAACAAACTCTCTTACTTTCACCTGAAGTCCAAGACCTTTAGGAAAATCATATAGTTCAGAATCTCATGCTGTGACACAGAGTTTCTTTTCTCATCCAGTGACACATGAGCTCCAGTGCTGTTTTGTTTTTTTATTTGTATTTATTTATTTATATTTTATTGATGTTTTAATAGTTTTTAACATTGTGAAATTTTGGGTTGTACATTTTTGTTTGTCCATCACCATATATATGCCTCCCTTCACCCTTTGTGCCCACCACCATTGCCCCCGGTAACCAAAATACAATTTTCTCTGTCCATGTGTTGGTTTATATTCCACATATGAGTGAGATCATACAGTGTTTGTCTATGTCTGGCTTACTTCACTTAACATAATACTCTCCAGGCTCATCCATGTTATTGCAAATGGGACGATTTTCTCTTTTTTTATGGCTGAGCAGTATTCCATTGCGTATATATACCACATTTTTGATCCAGTCGTCAGTCGAGGGACACTTAGGTTGCTTCCACTTCTTGGCTATGGTGAATAATGCTGCAATGAACATAGGGGTGCATAAGCCTCTTTGGATTGTTGATTTCAGGTGCGTTGGATAGATTCCCAGTAGTGGGATGGCTGGATCATAGGGCATCTCTATTTTTAATTCTTTAAGGACTCTCCATACCGTTTTCCATAGAGGCTGCACCAGTTTGCATTCCCACCAGCTGTGTATGAGGGTTCCTGCTTCTCCTCATCCTCTCCAACATTTGTTGTTTTTTGTCTTGGTGATTATAGCCATTCTAACGGGCATGAGGTGATATCTTAGTGTTGTTTTGATTTGCATTTCCCTGATGATTAGTGATGTTGAACATCTTTTCATGTGCCTATTGGCCATCTGTATATCTTCTTTGGAGAAGTGTCTGTTCATTTCCTCTGCCCATTTTTTGATCAGGTTGTTTGTTTTTTTGTTGTTCAGTTGTGTGAGTTCTTTATATTTTATGGAGATCAACCCCTTGTCAGATACATGTTTTGCAAATATTCTCTCCCAGCTGGTGGGTTGTCTGTTCATCTTGATTCTGGTTTTCTTTGTCTTGTAGAAGCTCTTTAATCTGATAAAGTCCCACTTGTTTATTTTTTCTTTAGTTTCCCTAATCTGGATAGGCATGTCATCCAAAAAGATTCCTTTAAAACCAATGTCAAATAGTGTGTTGCCTATATTTTCATCTTTGAGTTTTATAGTTTCAGGTCTCACCTTCAGGTCTTTGATCCATTTTGAGTTAATTTTTGTGAATGGCGACAGCAGGTGGTCCACTTTCTTTCTTTTGTGTGTGGCTGTCCAGTTTTCCCAACACCATTTATTGAAGAGACTTTCCTTTCTCCATTGTATGTTCTTAGCTCCTTTGTCGAAAATTAGCTGTCCGTATATGTGTGGTTTTTTTTCTGGGCTTTCAATTCTGTTCCATTGATCTATGTGTCTGTTTTTGTACCTGTACCATGCTGTTTTGATTACTATTGCTTTGTAGTATGTTTTGAAGTCAGAGATTGTGATGCCTCCTGTTTTGTTTTTTTTCTTAGATTGCTTTAGCTATTCGGGGTCTTTTGCTGCCCCATATGAATTTTAGTATTCTTTTTGCTATTTCCATGAAGAATGTCATTGGGATTCTGATTGGGATTGCATTGAATCTGTAGATTGCTTTAGGTAATATAGACATTTTAACTAGTTTTATTCTTCCAATCCACATGCATGGGACATCTTTCCATTTCTTTATGTCATCATCGATTTCTTTCAATAATGTGTTGTAGTTCTCATTGTATAGGTCTTTCACCTCCTTGGTAAGATTTATACCTAGGTATTTTATTCTTTGTGATGCAATTGTAAATGGTATTATCTTTTTGAGCTCTCTTTCTGTTAGTTCGTTATTAGCATACAGAAAGGCAACTGATTTTTGTAGGTTGATTTTGTACCCTGCAACTTTTCTGTAGTTGTTGATTGTTTCTAATAGTTTTCCAACAGATTCTTTAGGGTTTTCTATATATACAATCATGTCATCTGCAAATAGTGAGAGTTTCACTTCTTTGTTACCTATTTGGATTCCTTTTATTCCTTTTTCTTGCCTAATTGCTCTGGCCAAAACCTCCAGTACTATGTTGAACAGGAGTGGTGAGAGTGGGCAGCCCTGCCTCGTTCCTGTTCTCAGAGGAATGGCTTTCAGTCTTTCCCCATTGAGTATGATGTTGGCTGTGGGTTTGTCATAAATAGCTTTTATTATGTTGAGGTACTTTCTTTCTATTCCCATTTTGTTGAGAGTTTTTATCATAAATGGATGTTGTATCTTGTCAAATGCCTTCTATGCACCTATTGAGATGACCATGTGGTTTTTATTCTTTGTTTTGTTGATGTGATGTATCTCGTTGATTGATTTGCGGATGTTGGACCATCCCTGCGTCCCTGGTATAAATCCCACTTGATCATGGTGTATGATCTTTTTAATGTATTCCTGTATTCAGTGTGCCAATATTTTGTTAAGGATTTTTGCATCTATGTTGATCAGCAATATTGGCCTGTAATTTTCTTTCTTTGTACAGTCCTTGTCTGGCTTTGATATCAGGGTGATGTTGGCCTCGTAGAATGATTTAAGAAGTGTTCCATCTTCCTCTATTTTTTTGGAATAGTTTGAGAAGGATGGGCATTAAATCTTCTTTGAATGTTTGGTAAAATTCACCAGAGAAGCCATCTGGTCCTGGACTTTTATTTTTTGGGAGGTTTTTGATTACTATTTCAATCTCTTTACTTGTTATTGGTCTATTCAGATTCTCCATTTCTTCTTGGTTTACTTTTGGGAGTTTGTATGAGTCTAAGAATTTATCCATTTCTTCTAGATGGTCCAATTTGTTGGCATATAATTTCTCATAGTATTCTCTTATAATCCTCCGTATTTCCATGGTATCCATTGTAATTTCTCCTCTTTCGTTTCTAATTTTATTTACTTGAGCCTTTTCCCTTTTTTTTTAGTAAACCTGGCTAAGGGTTTGTTGATTTTGTTTATCTTCTCAAAGAACCAACTCTTTGATTCATTAATCCTTTCTACTGTTTTTTTGGTCTCAATTTCATTTATTTCTGCTCTGATTTTTATTATTTCTCTCCTTCTACTGACTTTGGGCTTTGTTTGTTCTTCTTTTTCTAGTTCTGTTAGGTGTAATTTAAGGTTGCTTATTTGGGCTTTCTCTTGTTTGTTAAGGTTGGCTTGGATCACTATGAGTTTCCCTCTCAGGACCACTTTTGCTGCATCTTATATGGTTTGGTATGGGATATTTTCATTTTCGTTTGTTTCCAGGTAGTTTTTGATTTCTCCTTTAATTTCATCAATGATCCATTGGTTGTTCAGTAGCATGTTGTTTAATCTCCACATTTTTGTCACTTTCCCAGTTTTTATTTTCATGGTTCATTTCCAGGTTCATAGCATTATGGTCTGAAAAGATGCTTGTTATGATTTTAATCTTCTTAAATTTATTAAGGCTTGCTTTGTTTCCAAAAATATGGTCTATCCTTGAGAATGTTCCATACACATTTGAGAAGAGTGTGCAGTCAGCTGTTTTTGGATGGAGTGCTCTGTATATGTCTAGGTCCATCTCATCCAGTTTTTCCTTTAAGTCTACTATTTCTTTATTGACTTTTTGTCTGGATGATCTATCCATTGATGTAAGTGGGGTATTAAGATCCCCTATTATTATCGTGTTGTTGTTAATGTCTCCTTTTAAGTTTGCTAGTAGTTGCTTTAGGTACCTTGGTGCTCCTAGGTTGGGTGCATATACTTTTATAAGTGATATGTCTTCTTGGTGGAGTGTCCCTTTTATCATTGTATATTGCCCTTCTTTGTCTCTCTTAACCTGTTTTATCTTGAAGTCTACTTTGTCTGATATGAGTATGGCAGCACCTGCTTTCTTTTGTTTGCCATTAGCTTGAAGTATCGTCTTCCATCCTTTCACTCTGAGAATGTGCTTGTCTTTAGAGCTGAGATGTGTTTCCTGGAGGCAGCATATGATTGTGTCTTGCTTTTTAATCCATCCTGCCACTGTATCTTTTGATTGGAGAGTTCAATCCATTTACATTTAGGGTAATTATTGATATATAAGGGCTTAATGTTGCTGTTTTGTCACTTATTTTCCGGTTCTTTTGCATTTCCTTTGTTTCTTGTCCCATTTGTTTCGGACTGCCATTTCAGTTTGGTTGTTCTGTCTTATGACTCTTCTAGTTTTCTCTTTGTTTATCATATGTGATTTTGTTTTGATTATTTGTTTAGTGGTTACTTTGAGGTTTGTGTAAAAAATCTTGTGTATGAGATAGTCCATTATCTGATGGCCTCCTATTTCCTTATACTAAGTCAATTCAATCACTTTCCTCTTCCCCTTCTAAGTCATTCTTGTTATACCTTATTCTATCTTGTGTCGTGGGTGTGTGTTTACAGTGATGAGGTTAAATTTATTTTTGGTGAATTCCTTCCTTTGATCTTTGATTTTGGTTTTTAAGTGGTTGTTAACCTATTCCGGTAAAGACCTACTATTTTTTTGAGTTTGTCTACGTATATTTCTCTTTGCTCCAAGCTTTGTATTCCCTTTCTCTTCTTTTTTTCAGGCCTGAGGGCCTTCTTGAGTATTTCTTGTAATGGGGGTCTCGTGGCCATGAACTCCCTTAGCTTTTGTTTATCTGGGAGAGTTACTATTTCTCCATCATATTCGAAGAATATTTTTGCTGGATAGAGTATTCTTGGCTGAAAGTTTTTGTCTTTCAGTATTTTGAATATATCATTCCAGTCTCTCTTAGCCTGTAAAGTTTCTGTTGAGAAATCCGCTGAGAGCCTGATGGGAGTTCCTTTGTATGTTATTTTTTGTTCTTATCTAGCTGCCCTTAATATTGTTTCCTTGTCATTGACTTTGGCCAGGCTTACCACTAGGTGTCGTTGAGTGGACATTTGCCTGTTGATGTATTTAGGTGATCTGTTGGCTTTGCTTGCTTGTATTTCCTGCTCCTTCCCCAGTATTGGGAAATTTTCAGCTATTATTTCCTTGAATAGGCTCTCTGTTCCTCTTTCCCTCTCTTCTCCCTCAGGAATACCTATAAATCTTATGATACATTTACTAATAGAGTCAGATATTTCTCAGAGACTTTCTTCATTTCCTTTTAGTCTTACTTCTTTCTCCTCTTGCATCTGGAACATATCTGTATTCCTATCCTCTATAATGCTAATTCTTTCCTCCATATTGTCAGCTCTGTTCTTTAAAGATTCCAGATTCTCTTTTATCTCCTCCATTGTGTTCTTCATCTCCATCAGCACTGATTGGTTTTTCTTTATGATTTCAATCTCTTTTGTGAAGAAACTTCTAATCTCATTGAATTGTTTGTCTGTGTTGTCTTGTATTTCATTGAGTGTTTTTATGATAGCTATTTTGAAATCTCTGTCTTTTAGGATATGAATTTCTGTGTCATCGTGGTTGGTTTCTGGGTGCTTGTCATTTTCCTTATGGTGTGGTGATTTTACTTATCTTTGAATTGTGGTTCTTGTATTGGCTTTGTTTTTCCTCATCCTGGAAATATCTGGTTGCAATTTCCACCGCGCCACTGTGTGGGGGTAAAGGG
Organism: Ceratotherium simum simum; assembly: GCF_057802395.1. NCBI lineage: Eukaryota > Metazoa > Chordata > Mammalia > Perissodactyla > Rhinocerotidae > Ceratotherium > Ceratotherium simum. Next base: position 7,258,202 of record NW_028261259.1, read on the forward strand.
CTGTGTAATCTGAGCCCCCTGCATTCTGCCGTGGCTGTTCCCTGTGATCCACAGGTCGCTTGGTGTGGTCTGGTCTGCTGGGCTGCAGGGTCCGGTTTGCAGGGAGGGGGGGCTCTCTCTTTTGCCCACTGGGTCCCTGGCATAGGGGGCTTCTCATTCACCCCTCGTTATGCACTCTCTGGTGTGCTCAGATGTTGATGGTACCCCATAGCAATTCTGAGTCCTCTGTGTGGAAGTTTCCCACTGGCTGAGAAAGCATGAAGAGCTATGGTTTCCCCGCAGAGGGCTACCCCTCCCCCCTCTCTGGGAGCCCCAAGGACCGGGATTACTGATCTGATGGGGAGGGAGAGGAGATTTCCTTACCTCTGCCCACTTCCTCCTGGGGCCCAGCACGGTCCACTCTCAGAAGTGCGGCAGTGTGGACCTTTCTGATCTTGCTTTTCACTCTCTAGGATTCTGTTGTTGGTCTGTGACTGTTCCTTTAGTTGTATCTTATCGGGGGAGGAGTTTAGAGGAAAGCTCACTCCGCCATGATGCTGACGTCACTCTCCAGTGCTGTTTTTAAATTGGGTGTTTTTTAGGCATGGGTGGAGCTGAAAGGGAGACTAATTTGGGAAATGAAATAAGCATGGAACTTGGAGGCAGAAAACCCAGATACGAACTGGTGGGGATACTCAGTTGCCCAGCAATTAGATTTTTTCCCCTCTATATTAGTCATCCTAGGAATAAGTTCAATTTAGGGAGTCTTTACTCTTCTGCATGCTTAAGGAAGAAGGCATCCTTGTCTGCCCTCAGAGAGCACATGGTGATTTGTTTAAACCATTCCTGAAGATTCCATGTGCAGGGAGTGCTGTAGGGCTAAACCTGAGCTGCACCCAGAGCAATGAGGTTTGCTTTAGGAGTTTCCTTGAACTCAAGAAGAGATAAGAAAGAAAGACATCTTGCTTCTTACTACCTTTGAACAAAATATTTTATTAAATGAGAGAGAAGAGATGAAAGCTCCTAGTAAAGAATATTCATGCATTAATTGATATAATTTATATGTAAATGTATAACTAATATTTATATAATACATAACTATATATATGGTTATATATACACATAAACAAATATATATTCACAATAAATGCGTGTATTTAGATCTGACATGACATTCACTTCCTTGTACCTGAAAGCAAGAGTTTCAAGACACATTATTCATAGATTTTGGATTTATGAAAGTCTAAGTTCCTCTAAGTAGAATTGATAAGGACTTGGGGAAATTAAAACATATTTCAAAGTATTGGGGTTCTCATCTGTAAAAAGGTGATCAAACTCCTTGCTTCCAAAAGTCATTTTAAATTTCAATGAGGAAATATTTATTTAGTTATCATTAGCCTTTCTAGAAAAATGCAGGAAGTTCAAATAAATTGTCTTTCCCCAGAGACATTTAAGATATCATGGGATAGGGCCAGAACTAGAGTTTGCAAATCACTGAATTTTCAAATTCCCTAGGATGAATTGTCATTAAGTCTTATCTTAAAAACTTACCTCTGACAGTGAAAGTTTTTAATTGATTATTTCTAGTTAAAAGAGTTGACACTGTTGCTAATTAGACCCTACAATCATTAGAGATTTACTTGCAACCTGTAAGAAAGAACAACAATTCATTATGCTCAAGTGACTGCTGATCTGTGACAATGTCACAATCACAATTCTATACCCAAATAAAATAACACTCTGATCCTAAAAAAACAATAATGGTAATCATATTTAAGGGAGAAGTTTTACCTGCTAAGGGAGAAACATGAGCTGGCCTGCATCCATTATGGACACCACTTCTGCTTTCATAAAAAGCATTTCATGGAGGGCTCAGGCCACCACATCCACAGCATAATAGATGTAGTAGCTGGATCCAGACATGGTGGTGTCTAATTTGTCCTTTGGCAGAGACTCCAGGGAGACATTGAACGGACACTCCAAAATTTTCCACATTCAGTACCTGCAAATGAGCAGTTGAAAATTTCAAGCCATAAGTTGGTAAAGAAAAGTCTTCTGGGTATTTAGAGGGGCTAACGGTCCATAGAGAGTGTTTAAATCCAGATATCTCAAAGTTCTGGTGTGCAATGGAAAGACATCCATGGTAAGTATCTAAAAAGTGGTGAAGTGGAAAAAAAGAAGCATTCCATTGTGGTGTAGTGATGCACACCTTCTAAGTGGTTAAGTAGTAGTTTCCTGCAATGCTCACACTTGTTAATATACTTATGTCACCATACATGGTAAACATATTGGCTTATGAGCCTATGATTCTGGCCATGTAGGTCCAATATTTTGAAGTGTATGTCCTCTTGGTCACAGGTATCTTAGTCACAGGCAGGCACCGTTCATAGTCACCTCTCATCTAAGTTCCCAGAGGAATGCTCACTTTTTATATCAACTGACACTAAGATTCTCACCCAAGTCCAGCCAAAATGTATCAACAATGAAGCCCTTCTGAAGACTAAATATATGTCCTTGGAAGCCATACGATAGAGAGGACAACTAGTCCTTACCTTTCAGTACAGGATCATAATCTCCATAGGTTATCTGAATCAAAAGAGAAAAAATGTTCCATATTGAGTCTCTGGAAGCAAAATAAACAGAATTTCAGCAAAATTCATATGATCAGGTAGCTAAACTTATATTCTTGGTACTAACACTGTGAATATGAAGCAATATTATCTGATGGTAGAAGTGATTGAGGGGGAGCTTGGCTTTGAAGCCAGACTGCCTGGGTTCAAATTCTGACTCTAATATGACTAACTTAACCATCTTGAGAACGTTATATAACCTCTATCCATCTTAGTTCCTATGTCTCTAAAGATTCCCATAATAATGGTACCTTTTCATTTATTTTATTAGGATTAATTTTGTGACTAATTTGTAAAGCAGTTGAGGAATGTAAAATGTTTTTTAGTACATAATTACATACAAAATTTTACTAACTATAAGATAAATAACTAAGGTGTGGTTATTTGAGAATATCTAGCTTCCATTCCTTTGAGAGAATTTGGGCAACCACATTTCCAGAAGCTACTGTGGTCTGCTTTAGCCAATGATGCTAGCCTCTGGCTACTTCATCTCTTCTCAGCTTCACACACCAAAATAATGTGTCCACCATATCAAGAACTATCTGTGATAGGTATTTTCATATTAGGGAGACATGAAAACCCACTTTCTTCTTTTCCACTTGACTGGCCAAAGAATTTCACCAAGGAGGAAAACTTCTGTCCCTCCAGATCCATCCCCTCACCATGCTCATACCTGTGGTATTTGTAGAGCTCCAACAGCGTCCCTATCTGAGCAGAGAATGCTGGTGTGGTTACTGCAGTGACAGCCACAATCTTGATCTGTGCCTGGCAGGTGCAATTAGGGATCTTCCGGCCCCCTCCTAATGATCACCTCATGGTGCTCTCCAACGTGCTGACTTCATTGTGGAAGGAATTGTAGACATGGACACCCAGAGACAGGTTGGGAAGCTGCTGGGGACTCCTGTTGATCTCCTTGAAGGCAAAAACAAAGACCAGGACATAACGATAGTTTTTGTAGTTCGACCTGTATCACGGCAATAGTATTAGAAATAAAGATCAAGTCATGCACTTCAGGAGTAACTCTTGTGGGAAAACAAGGAGGAAAAGCATGGCATTTGGACTCAAGCAACTTGTTCATTCCAGAGCAATTACTGTCTCTTCATGACTTTGGAATCCAAAGCACATGCACAGGTGTTCACAAAGCCTTGGAAGATCCGGCACTACTGCTCTGCACTCAAAAGACATAGACCAATGTCCTAAAATGAGTTACTTGGAAGGGTGCTTAAGGGGAAAAGACCAATGTACATATTTGTTTACAAGTCAAGCACTACTTCATGCAGTGACAGCAACATGAGGTTCGTCGTGGCCAAGTGCTGGTATAATAGGATGAAGCAAAAGTTCACAATCCATACAAAGAAACTAGGTAGGACAGGGATGTGCAGAAGAAAAGCTTGGAGGAAGGGCAAGTCGAAAATAGAATGGTGTCATCAAAACTTTTGCAATATATCTTTCTAAAACTGCCTGTCTCACAGACTTAGGAAACACATACTACCAGAAGCAGGGAAACTGCATCATAATAAATAAGGAGATAGTCTCAGGGAGAAAACAAAGAGAAAGTCAATTTATGACTCTATGTTTTTCTAAAAGAGTAAAAACAATTAAGAGTCCAAGGAGCAGTGTAAACTTGCAGCTTTTCATCTATTTCTTTACAGATTAGAAAACCATCATAGGCAGTGAGCTTTAGAGCTTATCTTTGGGTTGATTCCGCTCTTGCACATCTAAGTTCAATCCAATGTTAATTTTCAAACAATTTAATTGAGAAGGTACAACACACAATTCCAGAAGATTGCACAATAGAACATAGGCTTTTGTTGCTCTAATATTAAAATATTTTCACTGGTGAATATAGCTTTAAAAAACAAAATATTGGGATACTGTAATTCTGAGTCACCCAGAGACACTCAGATTGGGTTAAAAGAGGACTTGTATTCATTTCCTATTGCTACTCTGAGAATCTACCACAGATTTAGAGGCTTAAAACAACACAAATCTATTATCTTGTACTTTGGGAGGTCAGAAATCTAAAATGAGTCTCACTGGTGAAAATCAAGGTGTCAGCAGGACTGCATTACTCCTGGAGGCTCTAGGGAAGAGTCCTATTTCCTTGCACATTCTGGCTTCTAGAGTCTGCCCATTTTCCTAGGTAATAGCCTCGTATCACTTCAATCTCTGTTTTCATTGTCATAACTCCTTCTCTGACTCTGACTTTCTTGACTTACCCTTTTACATGTAAGGACCCTTGTGATTATATTGGACCCATACAGATAATTCAGAGTTATCTCCTCATCTCAAGAACCTTGACTTTATCACATTTGCAAAGTCTCCTTTCTATGTTAGGTAGCATATTCACAGATTTGAAGGATTAGATCTTGTTCACTTTTGGGGGCACATTCCACCTACCACAGGACCCAACTACATGCTTTCCAATACTTGAAGCAAAACATAGAAGAGATTAAAGTAGATAGAAATGATATTCCATTTAAATATGAACCAAAACAAAACGTGGGTATCCTTGTTAATATCTGATAAAATCCGAGTTCCAAGCAAAAACATGTGAAATATCAAACGTGGTGACCATATGTCATATGTGACATATGTGATGACCATATGTGGTGAAAGGAAGAAAAGATCGAGTGTTAACAGTCAATATATATATATCCCCCCAAAGTAAAATAAAGCTATTAGTTATAGACCCATGTACATAAGTACATATATGTACAACCAGATTTGGAGATTTAACACATCCTCTGGTCAGATTAAAGACAATAAAAAATATGCAAAGTTATGGAAGAGTTAAGCTTAACAGATATTTACATAAAAATGTAAATAACACTAGTATATTATGAACACCAAAGAATATAAATACATTTGACAATGCACTGGGCCATCAAGTAAGCCTTTGAACATTGAAATTATACACAGTGCATTCTCTGACCACAGTATCATTAGGCTAGCAATTAACAAAAGGACATCTATAAAATTCTAATATATATATATAATATATTATATACATATTATATATATATGTTAAACACTTGATCTTTGATAAGTACTAGGGATCTAATGTGCACCATGACTATAGTTAACAACACTGTACGATACATATGAAACATGTTAAGAGATAAAACCTGAGTTCTCATCACAAGGAAAAAAATATTCTTTTCATTTTTTGCTTTTTCTTTTTATTATAATTATATGAGATGATAGATGCTAACTAAACTTATTGTGGTCATCATTTTACCAAATATATAAGTCAAACCCTTATGCTGTACACCTTAAATTTATACAGTGATGAACGTCAATTACATCTCATTAAAACTGGAAAAAAACACATGTTTTACAGAGAATACTCCAAATTATTTTAGACCATAAAGGATACTGAGTAAATGCATTTTGAAGAAAAATAAATATCATCTCAATAAAAAGTTCCTTTTTGAATAATTTATATATTTTGATGAAACTTGTTCTTAGCACTAACTTCTAGCCAATATATGGTTTGCCCAAAGATTCTCTCCACTCCCACATTATGGGTCAGGAGCAGGATGGCATGTGGGTCACTGCAGTGGGATCTTAGTGTTTTTTGCCTGCAACTTGTATCCTTTAGGCTTTCAGAAATTAATCACTAATGGAGATTATTTCAAGGTAGGTGAAAATAAAAGATGCTTATTTCTGTCTTCTGTTTGGAAGGAAAATATTCCAGAAGGGAAAAAGAAAGGAAGCCACAAATAATTATTAAAGGAAAAGAAAGGAGCTGATGATTCACAGTTTATGGGAGATTCTCAACACAGCTTTTATATTCAACTTTCATAACTGTCAGAGGGATTCACACACACACATGAACTTACAGGTAAAATGTGACATCTTTGCTTGGACGAATCACAAAGATATTTCTGCTGCATTTCTGATTCCTGAGTCAATGTATAGAAGGGGGAAAACCCACTGACCACCAAGTCCCCTTCCTTGTAGACACTGGGCCTTATGTAATCAAAGACGTCCAAATAACTCATCATGCACATGGAATGTGGAAATTTCGCAAGGAGGGGCAGAAGAAGCAGAAAGAACATCTCAGCTGACTCACCAGCTTGAGGCAAGGCCTCTAGTCAGTTGTGACTGGAGGAGCAGAGCTGGAAGGAGACCTGCAGTGTAGCCCTCTGCAGGGAAATTTTACTCCTGTGCAGGGTACACGTGTCTAAAAGTGCTCTGCCATTCAAGACCATGGAAAGAAGATCTGTTATTGATCAGAACTAGGGCATTTTCAGAAGCGATATATACTGGCTCAGATTTTCCCTGAATGTCACTGTGGATCAGAATTTCTTCTGGCCTCTTCTCTCTGTCACTCCCCTACTCCATGCCTAACTGGTCACCGGTCTCAGAAAGGAGCTCTGGGGTCCCCCTGGCCCTGGGGCTCTGCACCTGGCACTCTCTGCCCTGGTAAGGACAAAGGTGAAAAATCTATTTGGGTAACATCTTCCACTGCAGGTGCCAGAAATGTCATCAGGGCTGGGGGTCATCAAGGCTCTGGGAACTACCCCATCCTGAGATGATTAGATTTTTTCTTTCCCAGGCAAACATTCTGTTTCTTGTAATTGACTGAGAGGTGTTGCATCCAGCAAAACACAGTATCAGAAAGAGCTGGTATTGCAATCAGCAAAAACAGCCCAGCATAATTCCTGTGATACCCCAGGAGGAGGTCATTGACCATGTCTTGGGTAACCCTCAAGGGTACTTTACAGCCTATATCGCCAATCTCACCCTTAGGTCTATTTGACCATTGTCTGAAGAACTGGTCTCATGCCCTGTTCAGGAAATAGATATCCATTTTCCAGTTCATATCAGTTTGGCATGAGATAAAGTCTAAAATCACATATATTTACACCTAACCTATTCCTTAAACCTACGTCCTATGCCAGGACTCCAGCACTTAGTTACTACATGTTCCAATATCTTCCATTTAAAGTCAGTCTCTCCTAAACCCAAAGTCTCTCTCAACAGCTCTTTTGCCATTTCTCTGCTAATCTTCAAGGCAAACATTTGCAAGGATTGTTAGTATTCAAATATTCCTCTTCCTCAATTCCCATTCTTTTCAACCCACTTCAATCAGGTCTGTCCAAGTATGTCACTCAATCTGCTCTTCTCAAGGACATCAGCAGCTTCTATGAGGCCCAAATCAGTGGTCATTTTTTACCCTTATTTTACTTCACCACACAGCATCATTTGACCCGGCTGACTGCTCTATCCTTAGGACACTACTTTCTAAGTGTTTTCATTTTTCTAAGTTCTCCATATTGTTCCTACCTCATGTGTAACTCTCTCCTGATCTCCTGTACTGTAGCCTCTTTATTTTATTCACCTTTAAATGCTTGATATTTTTTTGCATGGATCTTGTGTTTGCTCCATTTAAGAGTATTTTTATTCCACCTCAAACAATGAATATATTTGCTATATTCTAAAGTTTTGTTGTTTTACCTTCTACTTTTAGATCTAAAATCCACTGTGAATTGATTTTTATGTACGTTGCGAAGTAGGAGTTAAGATTCATTTTTGAATAAAAACATCCAACTAGTGGAGCACTACTGATTAAAAAGACTGTCCTCTGTCTACTTCTCTGCAGTGGTGTCTTTGACATAAATCAAAGTTCCATATGTCAGCATGTCTGTTTATGGACTCTATGCTCAGTTCCATATTTTGTATCACAATGCCAGGCAGTGTTAATTACTGTAGCTTTATGGTAAGTCTTGATATCTGGCAGTGTATATCCTCCAAAATACTTCTTCCTTAAAGAACACCTTGGAAATTCTTGATCCTCTTCATTTCCTTATAAATTTTATCATCAGATTATCAGTTTCTACCTATCATCCTGCCAAGATTTTGACTGAGATTATTTGGAATCTATAAATCAATGAGAGACAATGTCGTTAAATAAGTGATCCTAGCAATGCATGATGTTGGTATTTCTCTCCATTTATTTATATTTTCTTTAATTTCTCAGAAGCATTTTGTACTTTTATTTGGAGAGGCCTTGCACATCTCTCATTAGATTTAATTCTATTTCACAGTAGTAAATGTTGTTGATCCAGCCCTTGTCATTGTATGACACATGTCTCTAATGTTCTTTATTCTGTAATTTCTTTTTGCTTTTCTTTCTGCTTCAGTTTTGGGTATGTTTTATTTTCTGAAATTTTTAGCCTCTCATCTGCTATTAAATTAATAAATCAGTATATATTGGCTCAACGCTCCCCTCAAAGTCACTATGAATCAGAGTAGCATTTTATAAATGTCCCAAGTTTCTTTGAAAGCAACGTGTATTCTCTTACGTTTGGTTATAGAATACAGGCCGAGTAACTCAAGCTAATTTTGTTTTTGGATATAGTATTACATTCAGATTTTTCCCTCAAACTTATTTAGTGATAGAGGTGTATTGAAGTTTTCTACTGCAGTTATAGATCAACAAATTCTTTTTTGTTATTCTGTCATTTTTTCTTTACATATTTGTATGTAATGTAAATAAGTACATACAGGATTAGGTCTTTTCATGTGAATTGTTCCTTTATATGATGCGGCCTTATTTTTTCATAGCAAAGTATTTCACTACATTAATAAATGATCAAACATTTCTTCTGATAGACCAGGCACTCTTCCAAATGCCTTATGAATATTAACTTAGGGAGTACTAAATATAAACTTAAGAAGTGTGTACTAGTGGGCCGGCCCTGTGGCTTGGTGGTTAAGTGCGCGCGCTGCAATGCTGGTGGCCCGGGTTCGGATCCCAGGTGCGCATCGAGGCACCGCTTCTCCGTCCATCCTGAGGCCGAGTCCCACATACAGCAACTAGAAGGATGTGCAGCTATGACATACAACTATCCACTGGTGCTTTGGGGGGAAAAAATAAAATAAATAAAATCTTTAAAAAAAAAAAAGAAGTGTGTACTAGTATCATCCCCACTTTAGATATGAGAAAACTGGCATGTCACTTGCCTGAGCTCTCTGGCTAGCAAGTGGTAGAGCCCGGATTTGAGCCCAGTGTCTCTGAGTGGCATAAGTGGTAGACCATCATGGAGACAGTGGTATAGTTTCTAGATTCTTCTTTCAGGACTGTCACTCGCTCTTGTAGCTGCAGAAAGTCTTCTAAGGGCTCATCCTGCCAACCTCACCGGGAATTTCCTTGGGCCAAAGGAAAGTGCCACACCTAAAATTATGACCACTCCCAATGGCAGCCCACTTCCAATGACTGGTTCACGGTGGGATACAAAGGCTCAATTCATTTGCCTCAATTTGAGAAAGCCCTGAAGGGCCACCTCAGCTCCAGAGCTCCCACTGGGATAAACTGTTATCTCCGTTTTTATCTTATCATAGTTCAATCTCTTCTTCTGCCAATCTCAGTTCTCTTCTTTACAGATGGTTACCTCAACCAAGTAACAATCTTTTTATGCCAAAGTTTCTTCATCTGTATAATGAGAACAATGAGAGTGTTTACTTCACAGACTTGTATTAAATACTCAATCAGCTACGATATGTAAAGCATTTATGAGACTCCCAGTATATAGGAAACATTATATATTACATCTTTTATTGTGAATTAATTTAAATCCATTGTAGGATTATACTGAGAAAAATGAGCCACACACAAAAAATAGTAAATATTGTATGATTCTATTTGTATGAGTTCCAAGAACAGTCAAAAAATAATCTGTGATAGGAAATATAATCAGAACAGTGGTTGCATCTAACCTCAGATTGTGGAGAAGGGGTGAGGCAGGAGCAAGGATTGACCGAGAAGGGACATGGAGGAACTTTATGGGGTGAGGAGAACGTTCTATATCTTGAAAGGAGTATAGGTTACATAGGTGTATGCATTTGTCAAAATGCATTAAGTTCTACACCTAAGATCTATGTGTTGTGCTATATTTAACATATACCTCAATTTAAATCAGATTCATTTTCCTAAGTGAAAGAAGCCAGAGACAAAAAGCCATTTATTGTATATTCCATAGTACGCCATTTGGGGAAAAGCAAAATTGTAGTGAAGGACAACAAATCAATGTCTCCTGGGGCAAAGAGTAAGAAAGGGGGATGACTACAAAAGGGCAGCAGAAAGGAATTTGGGAGTGATGGAATTGTCCTATCAAGACTGTTCATGTGTGTATCATGTTCCATCATGACTATGTTGATGGATACACAACTCTATGCATTTGCCAAGACCCCTAGAACTGTACATCCCAGAGTGGATATTACTGTAGGTTAAAAAAAATTAATCCACCAGGTAGTGAAGGGAACATAAAATGGAAAACAAGCTATAACAAATGAATATAAATGTTGTGGAAAAGGAATAACACAGCCACAATGAAGGTTATGAAAAGGAAACCAAATTTACTTTGGAAAACTGTGTTTTACCAGATCCTGTAAGCCTGGATCAAAAGAAGTGACCAGAAATCATGTACTCTAGTTCATACATAATGTTTCTCAGAATGGTATGGGTTAGCAATTCTGAAACTAGTTTATGCATATACTATATCTGAAAAACTAAGTAAATATATTGTAGACGATGAGAGCCAGTGTATCACAGTCAAAAAAAGATGTTATAAACAAGGAAAGAGAGAAGTCTAGCTCTTATACCACTCCAACTGAGGCGTTTGGTTGGAATAAGAGCTACCGTTATCAATTCCTGCTTTTCACGGATGGATGGGTAGATAAAGAGAGAGAGAGAGAGATAATGTGTGTATGTAGAGGATAGTATAGATTCATATCGTTCCAAGGTCTGTCAGCTCAGAAGACCTAGAAGAACGACACTCCAGTAATAAGGAGAATACCTATCAACCAGCCAGAAATTGCTTTCTAAGATACTATTCTAAAGAAAAAGGAAGAAACCAGGGCTCTCTGGAGGAATAGTGGATTCCAGGGCTACGGTAGAGGAAATACAACCTGATCCTGAAATATCACTGAAGGATATTCTAGTGGAAAATAAGGATTCACAAAAAGAAGCCCCTAAAATCTGCTTAAAAATCCCCCCTCAGGTCTTTGAATAGCACCTAACTTGTGCATGTGCAGGGAATGAATCTAGGAGACTTAGAAGAGAAAAGCCACTGAAAACTGAATATTGTGCAGAAATTTCGGAGATCACACATGCCAGGAGTTGAAGGTTGGCTTTTGGAGTCATCTGGAGTGGAATGACCTTGATAAAAAAAAAAAAGTCCTGGCTTTCAATTATGACCCTAGAAATGTCACAGCGTGAGAGTCAGTGCCACACACTAAGAGTAAGATCTACATCTCGGGAGTCAGTGCAAAACTGAAATAAATATGTCATTTTAGGTTCTCCTTCAGAGGCTCAGCGTGATCCATTCGTACTGGAAACCTAATCTTTAGAGGAAGGAAACATGATTAAGAGCTTCTACAAGGTATTGTTCACAAGATCCAGCACACAACAAAAGATTAATAGACATGCAGAGCAGCAGGAAAATGCTCTCAATTATGAACATATAAATCAGTAGAAGCAGACCCAGAGACAATCCAGATACCGGAGTTAGCAGACAAGGATTTCAAAATAACTATGAATGAAAGAAACATGGACAATTGTAGAAAATGAAAGACAAACTAGAAATCTTTAAAACAACCAAAGGAAAAGGACACGTTTCCTTCAAAAGAGCAATAAGAAGTCTGATAACTTTTCAAAAAAGACTGTGGAAGCAAGAAGACATGAATGACATCTGACAGCTAAAGGGTTGAATGGGAGAAAAAAAAAAACCCTGCCAAATTAACATTCTTTGACTTAAGAAAAATATTCTTCAAAAATGCAGACAATTTAAAGATATTTTCCAAAGGGGGTTTAAAAAAACAAGCTAAAACAGTTAAACAACAGCAGAACTGAAATTCAAGAAACTCTAAAGAGCGTTTTCAGGCTGAAGGAAAACAATTACACCCAAAGACACTAATGTTAGGAATGATCATCGGCAGGAAACAAAATGTAAGTTTTTATAATGAATATTGACTTACTAAAACAATCCTGTATACTTTTACAACTTTTACGTAAGTCTCAACATTTTCAAAATAAAATGCGTTTAAAAACACGTTGAACTGATACCCGAAAACTAACGATGATGGAATCCCCTCCAAGGGAATCCCCACTCCACCCTCCAAGACTAGAGATTATGCAGCCCCAGCAAATGGTGCTCACAATCTGCATCCAACAGCAGATGTGACAGAAGCCCTAGCGAGACACCACCAGTTCCTTCCAAAACTAGAGGCAACCGGAACTCAGATAACATCTGTCATCCACAAACACAAATGCTGGGGTCTGAGCAATCAAGACCTCCATCCCCTCAAAACTAGAAATTATGAGACTCCAGCAAGAACCCCCTAGTAACTTCCAATTCTAGAAATGAGAGCAGCCCCATAAGTCACACACTTACCTGCTCCTCAACACTAGAAAATGGGAAGCCACAGCCCAGTGACCCACCCAGTCTATGCCAACAATACTGACAAGGGCAGACCCAGAAAGAGAGACTTCTGATCTCCCCCAACACTAGAAGAAAGGAGTTCTATAAAGACCCCTCCAGAGCCCCCTGACTAAAGATAAGTCGAATCTCATGCAATTATCCCAATCCTCTCCCTGAATTAGAGACACTGGCCCTCCATTCAGTGACCGCTCCATGTCACCCTAACACTTGAGAAGTGTGAGCCCCATACAAGCAGTGGTCCTCCAGCGTCCAAGCACCAGAGAAAACAGGAACCTCACTCTCATACCTCCCAGTTATCCCCAACATCATGAGGACTCCATCAAATGATGGAAGCTTCAGCAAGTGATCTCCCACATTCCTGCAAGATTAGAGATGTTGGAAACCCCAAAAAGCAACTTACAACCCCCTATACACCAAGAAGAAGGGAGCCCCAACAAATACCACACCATTTTAACCAACACAAACCCCAGCTTGCCTCTTTACTCCTCAGACTAGATATGAGTATACCCAGCGAAGAGTAACCCATTGTCCCCGCCCAGAAAAGAAATGACCAGTCTCCCTAGGCAACACACCAGGCTCTCCAATGTAAGTGTCAAACAGATCCTCAGAAAACTCCCTCTCTTCCCATTATCACAAAATAAGAGTCTATAGAAGCATCAGCAAGCAGCACTCAACACAAATGAGAGGAGCCCACAATGCAAGTCCCTCAAATCCCTACCAACAGGAGACGCCGGCCCCTGTGGTGATTCCTCCCTAATCTCAAAAACAAGGATCATTCTGAGCCCCAGCTGCCAGCTCGTCAGCGTCCTCTTGCTATGTATATGTCTCTGTCCCCAACTGTAGTGGAGAGATGGAGCCCCATCTAATATCCCCTGCCCTGGGGAATGTTGAGGACCCAGTCTCAGAATAAGGAACACAGCAGTTGTCCTGACAAGCCACCAAACACCCCCAAGCTCCCCTTCTACAAAAGGTGACAGGAGCCCAGGAAGCAGACTTTCCCCCACCATTTCCTACTCCAGCAAACCCCTCTTATCTGTTGCACATCCTGCTGACCAACAGAATATCCTTTACTGCTAAAAGAGTCACTAGGAGCCAAGGAAGGCTGGATCTGGGGGAGAGGCTGAGAAGGATAGAGAGGGGAGAGGTGCAAAAGTAAAGGGAAAGATGAGACTTTCCATGTTGTCCCAAACACAGCCATGAATTTCAGAGGGCCCAAATAGCTCCAATCAAACCAGGTTCTCAGGGGTGAGCTGGAGCAGAAGAAAAGGAATTCTGGGCTGATGAGGATAGGTCGCCTGGAGGAAAGGTGGGTGTGTAGGCTAGCAGCCAAGATAGCCACCAATGCTACTTTCCACCTGTATTTAGGCCCTGTGCAGTCTCCTCTCAACATCCGATTAGCCGTGAATTGTCATGAACCCAAATGATCAATACAGTGCTGCAGAAATGACAGTGTCTCACATCTGAGGCTACATCATAAAACACACTGACGCTTCCTCCTTGGTCTCTTAGATTGCTCCCTCTCTAGGGGAAGCCATCCACCATGCCATGAGGATGCTCAAGTAGCCCTGTGGAGAGGTCCACGTGGAGAGGAACCAACTTGTCAACACCAATTGCTCACCATTCAGTGAGCCACCTGGGAAGCTCTTCCAGCCTCAGTCAAATTTTGAACTTTAATGACTATGTATGCTAGCATGTTTAGTTGTTAAGTATACTGCTCTCTGCAACCTACTTGAAAATGCATTAAACAGAGATGGATTCTTGGGTGATAAATGGATGGAGGTGGCAAAGTAAATATAGTAAATTGTAACTGATGGAATGTAGGTGTGGACTGTCTTCATTAGGGCTGCCATAGGAAAGTACCACAGACCAGGTGGCTTAAACAGCAGAAACTTTCTTTCTCATAATTCTGGAGGCTGGAAGTCCAAGATCAAGGTGCCTGCAGGATTGGTTTCTCCTGAGTCCTCTCTCGTTGTCTTCCAGATGACCATCCTCTTGCTGCCTCTTCACGTGGTCATCCCTCTGTGCATGCGTGCCCCTGGCGTCTCTTGGTCTATATGTCCCAATTTCCTCTTATAAGGACAGTGATCAGATTGGATTAGTGTCCACCCTAATTGCCCTATTTTATCTCAGTTACTTTCTTTTAAGTCACAGCATCCAAATAAATTCACAGTAAGTGGTACTAGGGATTAGCGGTTCAACACATGACTGTTGAGGGGACAGAATTCTGTCCATAACTTGACTGTTCAACTGTTTCAAATTATTTCCATGCCTGAACATTTTTCCTAAGAAAGTGGGTGCAGGTGATGTTCTAAGACAGGAAAGAAAAAATGAATTGTTAACAAAAAAATTATGTTGGAACCCCCAGTTGTTCTGTGGAATAGGGATTATCATGGATTTAATATAAATATTAAAGCTGTGAAAGTCCTAGAAAAAACCAAGGGATAAGTATTTTATATAGAATCTCAGAGAAAAGATGGTCTTTTAAAAGTATAACATAAAACAAGAAACGAAGTTAACATGTTTGATTTCCTTTAAAAAATCTGCATGGCAGTCGTTGCATGGCAGCACCGACTAGAGGCAAAGACAAAAAAAAAGAAAAGAGGAGACCCTGGGGGTGCAGAGTCTGACCTGCGCTGAGCCCGCGGACCCAGCCCGTGGGGAAGGCCACTGGGGGGCAGTGACCACGCCAGCTGACCGGCGGAGAGAGGACATCATCACAAAAATCTAATTCATTAACATTAAGGAACACTTACCAACGAAAAACGAAGAATCCGTTGGAGAAATGGACCAATTACGAAGAACAGTTCACAGGAAACACAGAATGCTCTCAGTATAGGAGGTGATTCTCAACTTCACCCACCAAAGTAAAAATACGAAGTAAAACACCAAGATTCTTGTTTTTATTTATCAGATTAGGAACATTTACTGTTTGTTTAATATGTTGATCTATTAGGATGTAGAGAAAGTGGCACTCTCATACCACAGTGAAGAGGGGGTGAATTTGAACAACCTCCGCCCCCGGACACGAGGGCCTTGACAGTCAGAGAGAGCCCAGCTGAGCCCAGGACTTGGCGGGAAAGAGCTGAACTGTGGCAGTGAACTCTGAGAAAGCCGAAACCAGACGGAGAGAGACGAACCCGAACAGCTGAGCCGAGGAGCGGAGGGGAGAGGTGGAGGGAGCCGAGGCAGGCAGAAAGAGCCGAAGAGAAACGGAAAGAGCCGAAGAGAAACGGAAAGAGCCGAAGATGTGAAGACACAGCAGAGGCCAGGCGGAAGGGCCCGAAGCCTGGTTGGAGGAGCCAAGCCCAGCCAAAAAGCAGCGAGAGGTGGCAGAGAAAGCTGAGCCCAGGGGCCGCTGGGAAGAGCTGAGAGGTCGTGGGCAGCGGAGACAGGACAAGCTGGCGGTGCCGCAGAAGGAAGCGGAGGCGAGGACGGCGGAGAATGAAGGCGACCGCCCTGGATGGGAGCCTGGAGCCTCCCACGCGCCCGAGCTGCCCCGAGCGCCCCGCCGGAGGGTCGTCGACCCGGTCCCCGCTGCCCTCCTCCCCGCTCCTCCGGCCCCGCCGCTGCCCACGCCGCGGGGCAGTCTGGCCGGACAGCGGCGTGTCCTCCGCCCACGACGAGGACGTGCGTGTCCCCACGGCTGGATCCTCCGGACCTGATGGCTGCGTGGAGTCTGGCGCCGATGTCTGCCGTGGGGACTGACCCTGGGGGTGCAGAGTCTGACCTGCGCTGAGCTGGCGGACCCAGCCCGTGGGGAAGGCCGCTGGGGGGCAGTGACCACGCCCGCTGACCAGAGGTCTGGGAAGAGGCCCCCATCCTAGACGGAGGCTGGAATGCGAACTGTGGGCCCCTCCTGACCGTCTCCCCACTTCCAACACCAGCGCCAGGCTCTCATTCAGGGCTCTTGATTGTGTCCAGCAGAGGATTGTTAGAGTAATCGCTCACGGAGCCTCTGGGAGGATGGGGATGGGCTGGAGCCCCACTGAGGCTGCTTCTATTAGCTGTTGTCCAAATCCATCATCATCAGAGCGTTGCTCCCACCTCCTAGTTCAGAGTCTGTGTGGGTGCTTCTGATCCACAGAACTGTTACCCTGGCTGTAGTGCGGAGGCTGCAAATGGACATATCTGGCATTTTCTGCTTTTAAATCAGGATGTTGGTGTTGTCTCCTCCCAGGATCACAAAGTGAGGGAAGCCAACAAACCTAGGATAGGGGTTCAGTGGCTGAGAAACCAAGAAGGATGACAGATGTCTACTAGGAGGCCCTGTACTTGAAGTTTTTTAAGAGGAATCACTGGAGACCACATGTGTCAGCAACCTTGGGAATTTCCACTCTAATTGTTTATGTTAAAGTTGCTGCAGCTGGAAAGCATGTATTGGACTTGGCAGTCTTCAGCGAGGTGGCCACTACTGGTCCCAACCTCTGCCTTTTAGAGCCCTTGCTAAAGGCTCCACCAGTGTTTACATTGAGGAGACCTGGTGCCTAAGCAGACCTGAGCTGACTGGATGGCAGTGAATACGAAGTGTGATGGGAGACATTGATGTTGGGCCACTGAAGGTGAGAGTGGGACCAGCAAAAGGTGGACCAGAGCAACCCAAATATCATCATCTGATGAATGTATAAACACAATGTGATCCGTATCTCTGTACATTGTATGTTCTTCAGCCATAAAGATATGAAGGACACGTGCTACACCATGGATGCACCTTGAAGACCATCTGCTAATTGAAAGCATCTAGTCAAAGAAGACCACTTATTATATGATTCTATTTACATGGAATGTCAAATATGGGCAAATCTGTACAGACAGGAAGTAAATTTGTGGTTGTTTAAGGTTGGGGGTGAGAGAAGGAAGTGCATGGGTAATACTCAATTATTTCTATTTGGTTCTTTTTACAATTTCTATTTACTGATATTCTCTGTGAATTGAGACATCATTCTCTTTATTTTCGTTGGTCCTTTGTCCCTACTTTCCATTAGCCCTTTGAGCGTATATAAGAGAGTTGTTTTAAAGTCTTTGTCTCATGAGTCCAATGCCTGGGCGTCCTCAGGAAAAACTTATGTCAGTTTCCATTTTATTCATATGAACAGGCTATACTTTCCTCCAGCTTCATATCATTTGTAATTTTGTAGTGGTAACTGGACATTTTGTGTATTAGAATGTGGTCGTTGTGAGAATCAGATTCTTCTCTCTCTCCAGGTTTTGCTGTTGTGGCTTTTTATGAGCTGCAATCATCCTTTTGTTTAGTGACTTTTCAAAGTATTTTTGCAAAGACTGTGTTCTTTGATGTGTGTGGTCACTGAAATCTCTTTTCAGTTGTCTTAACAATCAGCAAGTGACCTGACAGAGATTTCTTTAAATGCAAGGATCCAAAAGAACACATTTTAACAAAAGAAAAACTTAAAATATCTCCAGTCTTTTTTTTTTGTGAGGAAGATCAGCCCTGAGCTAATATCCATTGCCAATCCTCCTCTTTTTTTTTTTTTTTTTGCTGAGGAAGACTGACCCTGGGCTAACATCCATGCCCATCTTCCTCTACTTTATATGGGACGCCATCACAGCATGGCTTGACAAGCGATGCATTGGTGTGCGCCCGGGATCCGAACCTGCGAACCCTGAGCAGCCAAAGCAGAGCGCGTGCACTTAACTGCTTGCACCACTGGGCCGGCCCCAAAATATCTCCAGTCTTTGCAGCTGGGCCCCCTGTAGCTCTTCCTTAGACTTTACCCCCTACCTGCATGGAACCCACAGATCTGCCAGAGGTGCAAGCCCAGGTCTTCTCAGTTCTTCTCTGAGCACCCGTCCATCCTGGGCATGCACATTGCACTCCGGCTTCCCTGGTAGATGCAGTGGCCGTTCTAAGCCTTGATTCCCCAATAAACTTCCTACTCAGATGCCTCCTTTCCAGATTTTTATGTATCTCTCCTGCCCCAGCCTTCATCCCTCACCAAGACATTTACCAGTAGCATAGACCTTTAAATCTTTCATCAGACAATGACACCACCTGGAAAGACCCTCCTGCCTGAGGGGGAGAAATGACTGTCACCTTCTGCGCTGGTCCCTCAGGGACCCAAAAGACAGATCACTACCACCCAGTCACACAATCACCCTATTTGAAGAAGCAGGTTAGTATTTATCATCTGTCATGAGGGAGCCATGCAAGGAATCTTGGCTCCCATCCTCTCACATCCTCTGCTGTACCAGGGTATGGCAGCGGGTAGGCATTAACCAAAAACACCACAGTGCTTTCTTACCCAAATTCAGCCACGTTTTCCTTCATTAATCACTCCTCTGGATGCTGTAAGTTTTTTATTATAATTCAGAGTTCTGAAACACTTGATTCTGTCAGTTTTGTCCAACTGAACGGTTGCTTCACTGGAGAGAATGATTCTGTGAGCACGTTAATTTGCCTTTGTTGTTAACGGAACTGGGGAAAGGTTTTGATATGTCACTTTGTCCTTATTCTCCTTCATGTTTATTTTGTTTGGTGGTTGGTTCTCAAAAATTCTTCTTTCATTTCGTAGACTTTCTCTTCCATATGAATTTAAGAATCACCATCACGATTTCAAAAAAAGTTATTTTTAAGTTTATTATGTTGAATCAAGTACTTTTGAGGAAAACAACTCCTCCAATATTGTTGTTGAAAACAACTCCTCTGATATTGTTACCACTCATATCTGCCTGAGCCAGCTCCCAACCTCAATTGAGGGTAGAGGATGTAGTCAGTTGAATAACGTCTCCCTAAGAATCAAGTGTACCCAGAACCTCAGAATATGACTTTATTTGCAAACAGGGTCTTTGCAGATGTGATTAAAGATCCGCAGATGAACTCATCCTGGATTTAGGGTCGGCCCTCAATTCAATGACTGGTGTCCTAATAAAAAGACAGGACACAGAGACATGGAGGGAAGATGATCACGTGAAAAATGTAGGCATAGTTTGGAGATCTGCTGCCACAAGACAGGGAAGCAGGTACCACCAGGAGCTGGAAGAAGTGAGGGAGGATTCTCTGCTGTTGATAAACTGAATCAATTGTAGGGCTCCCCTTTGTTCTCACTCAAACCATCAAATCCTAATAGTACCTTGTCTTAAAAATTCTGATTATCACGTGTCTTATCATATGGATGTCCTGAAGATCATGGACCATGCCCTATGTCATCATTTAAATTTCCCATGTCCGCAATTATCACATGTGAACACCTTCGTTTTTCAATGTAACTCATTGAAATCATGGTCTACATCTAAGAATTCGTCAGGAATAAATTAAAGGTATGGGAAAGAAAACCCAACTAAAGTTAACTTAAAATAATTTAACAGAATATAAGAGGGAAGAAAACATCCAATGAGGGAAGAAATCAGCTCATGGTAACGAGACTTGAGGAGTGGATTGTGTCCAGGCACTGAGATGCAGCATACAAATGAGGGGACAGGTCTTGTTCTGACCGTCCGCCAAGCCCACCCCTACTCTGCTGTCCTCCCAGGTGGCCTCAGACCTTGTCAGTGGCTCCTACACTGTGACCTCTCTCAGCTCCACTCCCCAGAACTCCAGGTCTGGCAGGTAAGAACCCCATGTATACCCAGCTCTACCTCCTGTTTGATAAAGGGTCTTGTGCCTGGATCCTATTGGACCAGAGAGGGCCATTTGACACCCCCTGTCCCAGGACATCAGGGGGTTTGTAATATACAGATTAGCTCACACTGAGGAATTAGAACAGCCTAATCCTAGGGAGGTGTCAACCCCACACCGAAGCTGTGGGCTCCAGGAGGGAGCCATCGTTGTGTCAAATCCAGAGGCCATTGTCAGGATGCACAAGGCACAGCTGTCCACCTCCACTCACTCTCTGCCCTTCTGTTTCTCAATCACTATGAACTTCTGAAATAGGCTTCCTTCCCCATGGCTGCTAAGACTGCTCTATCAAAGTTCTTCAAGAAAGTCCAGAAAATTCCAGATCCTTCCAAAACTACATCAGTCCTTTTCCATCCTGACCCAGTAAAAGAGTCCTACCATCTGACTTCTGTAACTTGACCCTTTTTGCCACCAAATATTGTTCATCACATGTTTATTGAATAATTATGGTGTGACCTACTCTGTGAGCAGGTGGACAAGTATCGTTGACGCAGGACCTAGTGTCAAGGTGAAGGCAGCAAGCCTGCTGCCAAGATTCACTCAGTGCAAAATGCTCCCAAACAACATTTTCCTTGTTAAGAATCTAAGGTGAACTCTATTTTAAAAAATCACCGAGGTGATTTTAGGTAACAGATAAGGCTGTAACAGGTAGAATAAGGGCTAGTTAAATTATATGAAAATGGCTTGTATTTGAGTTAGCATTTGGCAAAGATAAGGATACAACTTATGTTAGAATGAGATATAAAAGCAAGCTTAGTAAAGTAAGACTTTTATGGAATCAAATTAATTTAACGTTAAACAACGTTAAAGGTCTTTACAATAGGTATCATCTTTTCCTGATTGCAAGTATTCTAAAAAAATATAACTAAAAATACTAAATGATCCCTTAGGCCAAATTACCTTTAATATACAAGTGAATAAGAATCATGGTAAGCAGAAATTGCAGTATACAAAGACAAGTAAAGATCTTCTTTCTTGTCACATGAAACCCGATCTTTCACCCACACAACTGTCGACTCTTCACATTTATGTCTTTCAAAAGAGTTTAATAAAGTACAATTATAAAATGACAAAGCATCACGGTCCGGAGCAAGAAGAGGGGTTGACATTAAATGAGGCGAGTGAAACTGGGGGCTGTTCATGGGGAACCACTTCCTCAGGGCCACAATTCTTGGCTTCTTCAGCATGACCTTCTCCTATTTTCCATCAGGTCCCAGAACATCGTTCCTGGCTCCTTGCTCTCTCTGCCTCCCTGTCAAACCTGTCTGCCCTCAGGGCCTCAGTCAGTCTTTCCTTTGCCTTTTTCACTTTCTGACTCTGTCTCCAGATGTCTACATAAGTTACGGGCTGTCTGTAGAGTGGTTGGGGGAGACTGAGACCCACTCCTGGGATCACATCTGCCCAGTCTGAAGACTGTGTGGCAGTGGGGTTGAGGCTGGGGTTTAGAGACCCAGCA
Source organism: Ceratotherium simum simum (assembly GCF_057802395.1). Lineage (NCBI taxonomy): Eukaryota > Metazoa > Chordata > Mammalia > Perissodactyla > Rhinocerotidae > Ceratotherium > Ceratotherium simum. The sequence continues at coordinate 7,280,348 of NW_028261259.1, forward strand.
CCAACACAGCCCAGGGATTCACCTGGACCACCTGGTGCAATTATATTTAAGGTATTTGTGATATAGAAAGTACTTAAAACTTCTCTTTCACTGCAGCAGACCTGGAGTCCCTGCAGTCTCCTGTATGCACAGACTTACTGAGGGATCTGCAAGGTCTCCTCCCGTTGACTGTACCTGACCTCATTGTCAGGGTGGGAAGTTATCCTTGTAACTGGTCTCTTGAAAATGCAGCTGGTGAGTCTTATAGGAAGTGCAGACCTTTCACGATGTTTCCACTTGCTCTTGGCTAAATGGACCTGTCTTTTCTTCTCTGAAGTCTGTGGCATCATATTTCTTTTGAGCTTCCCCTTTCAAAACAAAATGAAATGTTAAATTTGAATAAAATGGGAGATGCAAACTGCCAGCCATGGAGAATGTCCTCACCTCATTTGGATCTTCCACCCTCCTGTATCCTGGAGAAATATCTCTGAAGCTGCCCTGTGCATCACAATCATCTGGAGGGTTGTTAAAACACAGATTGCTGGACCTCCACCCAAGGACCCCTGGGGAGGGCTAAGAATTTGCACTTCTCATTGTTCCCTGATGATGCTGATGCTGCTGGCACAGGCACCACACACTGAGAACTAGATCCTGGGACATCAAGCTGTTATGAGTCAAGGGCAGAAAGGACTATGAAAATTAGATGGTCGTGTGCCCAGAGCATAGTAATTTAGTGCCTCATCTCTAATGAAATCACATTCCTCTCAGCAATTTGATGCTCACTTCACTTGCACACCTAAGTCCCATCTTCACTCAAATATTCTCCTTTTCATAAGTAAATAACTCACACATGCCATATTCCCATCACACAGTCCTATTCACTGTAAATAACCATTTTTCCTCCCCTGACTCTTCCTCTCTCCTCCTACTCCTCCCTGTTAATCTGGGCTCCACCAACTGACTTAACACAATTGATGCTTCTTAGAAGTCAATCCTGCTCTCACATTTGTTCCACTTCCACACCCTCTTCTAGGCCATCCCATCCATTTCCCTGGCTTCAAATACCAGTAATGAACTAGAAATGTCCGTAGAGTCAGCACAGATCTGGCTTCAACCCTGAGACCCAAATATCCATCTGCCCACTCACCACATCAGTGATAACTCGATGACTCAGCTTGCAGTTAGCAGGTCCCAAGTTGAACAAACCAGTTCTCCAAATAATCACCCATATCTCAGGGTCCCCTAATCTCACTTGTTGGTACTGATATCCTGTCTACACCTGAGTGTCATTCTGGACACCCTGCCACTCCACACATGTACATCAATGAACCATCCGTCCTCCCTCCTGAATCCACCTAAAAATTCTCCACTTTTGAATAATTCTTGAGCACCTTTCAGATTTCCTACAAAATGCCATTTCCACAGAGTGGCATTTCCTGATCCAGCCATCAAAATTAATGTCACATTGTCTCTTAATTTTTAAAATTTGTAATTGTACGTGTATTATCATCTGTTTCTCTCATAGTGTTTTTCTCACTAAATTGGATACTCCATGAAGTGAAGACTAATGTGGACTGTAATGTTTTACACTGCCATATTCACTCATTGCTGTGCCCTTAGAAGGTACTCAATACATTTATTGAAAGAAATTATTCAAACTCCAAAAAATACTTTCTAAAATTTTCAAACAAATTCACTTGACTGAAATTATACAAGGATATAACCTGTTTTGTGGTATACTGCAATAAATTATCACTAATATTGCAAATCCTTTCTGTCTGTAATTCATTTTAAGACTCTAGCCACAATAATCTATTTGAAATGTAAACCTAATCAGTGCACCTTTCCTTTACAATCTCTCATTTCTGTCTTCAGTTACTCTTTTTTTCTGTGTGTGTGAGGAAGATCGGCCCTGAGATAACATCTGCCAATCCTCTCTCTTTTTTTTGGTGAGGAAGACTGGCCCTGGGCTAACATCCATGCCCACCTTCCTCTATTTCATATGAGATGCCGCCACAGCATGACTTGACAAGAGGTGCGTTGGTGCACCCCGGGATCTGAACCGGAGAACCCTGGGCTGCCTCAGCAGAGCGCACGCACTTTATTGCTTGCGCCATCAGGCCAGCCCCTCAGATACTTTTTAACAGTGAAGTCATAAATTTCGTTTCATCCCTGTTGTCCTGCCATAATGATTAATATCATCCCTTTCATTCTGCAACATGTCCCAGTTTGGAGGGAAAGTTATTTGATCCTCCCATTTATAGAGCACCTATTATAAGCCAAGTTATGTACTAAAACCCATGATCCAGAATTTAACTTAAAAAGTCACTGCCCCTGTTTATTTTAATCTTAGTGAAAGGGATGAGTTAATAAAGAGACTAATGAATGTGTAATATAGTGTTAGGTATAATTAGATCCTGTAATAAACAGTAAGGGCTATGCAGAGATACAGAGACAGAGGGAGGGATGGAGGAAGAACAGTAAGGAAGGATAAAGGGAAAGAAATTACCTACAATTATTTCATTTATTTATTTATTTTGTGAGGAAGATCAGCCCTGAGCTAACATCCATGCCAATCTTCCTCTTTTTTTTGCTGAGGATGACTTGCCCTGTGTTATCATCTGTGCCCATCTTCCTCAACTTTATATGGGATCCCGCCACAGCTTTGCCTGACAAGTGGTGCCTTAGTGCGTGCCCAGGATCTGAACCCAGGCCGCCAGCAGAGGAGCGTGTGCACTTAACTGCTACGGCATGGGGCCAACCACCTACAATTATTGATGATGAAGAGATTAGGGAAGGACTAACTGATGAGGTGATATTTGAGCACAGAACTGAATATTTTTTAAAAAAGACCAATAACATTGTGGGTAAAAAATTTTCCAGAGATGGGAACTATGTGAAAGGTGCAGGGCTGAATACTAATTCCACTTCCCACTGATTTTGTTCGTTAAAAACAAAACAAAACAAATGTCTGGCCTATTAACCCAAGAAAGCTCCCTCTACAGAAAAGTACAATACCTTGAACATTACCTAACAAACATTAACACCTAAGAAACAACTTTCAGTAAGGTTTGTTCTTGTTTTAAGAGCTACGGCCTGCTCACTTAAAGAGGTTTCACAGAAGGACAAAGTGTAGAAATGGACATTCTTGCCGTCCATATGGATTCCACGCTTACCAGAATAGGCTGGCTTGGAAAACAGAACAATGCAGGTTCCTCCATGGCTGCAGAGTTGTCCTGCTGACCCCACTCCTGATGTGCAGACAGCCTGTGGATTGCTGGAAAATGCAGGGACTTCTGCCTCTGATTCCCCTTTTATGGAGGAAGGGAGTGGATAATCCAATCAGTGGATGATCCAGAGGAGACATCTTGTCTCTTATCAATGGGATTTGAGAGATTCCTAAAGATTTATACCTAAACACAAAAATGTTGGATTATTGACACTGTCAGATACTGTTGGTAGATGAAAACATTTAATACAATTGTGTGGGGAGGTGGTATTTGCAGTTTCTATCAATATTTTAATGTTTCCTTTTTCTTCCACTATGGATACCTTCCGTAAAATTAGAAATGGAAGTTTATATGTACAAAATGTCCATACAACTTATGTTTTAATAGGAAAAAATAGAGACTGTGTAAACGTTTATCAATAAAAGAATGTCCAAAATTTTTATTAACAATTCTCTAGAACATAGCACACAGCCATTAAAAAGAAATTAGTATTTTGTGCATTAACATCTCAGGTAATTTCCAGTAACCTTGTAATTATTTCAACCGTCTTACTCTTTCCCTTCCCTTTGACCTGAATAATTAATGTTCCTTTACTCTCTTTACTTCACTGATGTTGATTTAACACTTTTATTATTCCATTAATTCCTCTATAAACTTATTAGTTGAAATCATATAGAAATCTTTGTTTAATTGCACTAATGGTTAAATCCCGAATCCTTAATACAGTCTAATATGAATAATTACTTTTACCATCTCCCCCAAATGCTAATACCTTCAACACTTTCAATTCTATTTTTAACCTTCCTGACATTTGTATTACTGTTTTCATGCATTTTATTCTACATATATTTTAATCTCCATGAGAGATTTCTAGAATTACTTCACAAAATAAAATTCATTTATATTTATTTATAAATTATCCTTTCCTTTCCTCTTCAGTCCTTCCTGCATTCCTGGTTTTCAACCTGGGATCATATTCCTTTGGATGTGATAACTCACTGCAGTATTTTGTCTAATTCAAGGCTACTAACAATGAAAAGTTTCACTTTAAGTTTTTCTAGAACATTGTAATTTGGGGCACTATTGCTGCTGGGTGTAGAATTCTGGTTTGACATGAGATTTCTTTTAGCATTTTAAAAATGCTGCTCTGTTGATGTCTATCTTATTTTCTTTATGGGTAGAAATCACCAATTGGCCTTTTTCTTGCTTATTTGGCCTCTCTAGTCCCTAAAATCCATTACATTAACTTTGGATTTTAGACCATAGTTTATTTCATTAATATTTCCTGTATATGCACTCTGCTTAGGGAATCTTGAATTAATTGAACCTGTGGATTGATGTCTTTCTTCAACTGGGAACATGCTTGTGTATTTTCACTTCTGATATCAATTCCTCCCCACGTTGTCTCTACTTCCCTTTTAATCACACCCCATGTGTCTTCTAATTCTACCCTGCATTTTCCAATGTCATTGACCCTATGGTTTTCTTGAGAGATTTGCTCTTGAACTGTCTTCCACTTTAGTAAACCAGCCTTTTGCTGGAATCAATTCCTTCTTAATTACTTAAATTCTTAATTTCATTTCTAACATAAACACAATATATAATTGAATTTTTTAAAAAAAGAGATAGCAGAGCAGTTTGACAATAAGGAGAAAATGATTTCCTTTTGATACAATAAAACTTAAATAGATAGGAGAAAATTATATATTGGATCATATTAAGATATATGAGGAGCCAGTATTCATTAAAATTCACCAGTAAGACAGAGTGGGTGGAAAACCTGAGTATCTTATTCTTTGTACTGATGTGGACTACATTTTGAAATGATAATATTTAGATTTCTTGGGTTAAATAAAAATGTTATAAAATCCAGTTTCATCTGTTTGTATTTACTTCTTTAACATGTGTTCTGGAAAATTTAAATGACATAGGTCACGTTGTGATGTCTTTGTTGGTCTTGGTTGGATAGAGCCATGATGTGATGGTTAACTTTAGGTGTCAACTTGACTACACTCAGGGGTGCCCAGATAGACTGTGAAGCATTATTTCTGGGTGTGCCTGTGAGGATGTTTCTGGAAGAGATTAGCATTTGATTCCATAGTCTACATAAACAAACCCACCTCACTAGTGTGTGTAGGCATCATCTAATCTGTTGAGGGCTCACTAGAACAAAAAGCAAAGAAAGGCTGAATCCACTATCTCCTCCTGACCTGGGATGTCCATCATTTCCTGCCCGTGGACATCAGATGTCCTGGTTCTAAGGCGTTCAGACTTTGACAGAATTATATCACTGTTTTTTCTGGTTCTCCAGCTTGCAGATGGCAGATTGTGGAACTTCTCAACCTCCATAACCTTGTGAGCCAATTGCTACAATAAATCTCCACTTCTATATGTTTATATATATTCTATGGTTCTATATCTCTAGAGAATCCTGACTAACACACATGGATAACAAAGTGCATATTAAGTGCACCTGGAGGAAATTTCCCAAGGCATAGGAGGCTCCCCCAACTCCCAGGAGGAAGCAATTCATCCCATCTGGCAGCAGGCATGAGCACGTGCACACACACACACACACACACACACACACACAAAGACAAATAATTTGAAAATGTGCTCAAGCTCAAACTCTCAGTCTCTGCCTTATTGTTGATCACAGCAGTGATTTCTACATGGCATGTTATACATCCTTTGCCATTTATGATCTCTTTCCTCTCACTAAGACTAAATCAAACAGGGGCAGTCAGTCTGTATAGTTATTTTGTAGATCACGGGTTTTATACCAGAGTTTTGTATGTAGTAAGTGCTTTACAAATAGAATGAACAAATAGTTTTCCCTCCAAAATGGAACATATCAGGTAATGAAAAGGGTAGTATTAATATTTGTGATAAGACAACAGGAGAAATATGTGCTGAAGATAGAAATGGAGGATTCAAAAGTTAAGATGAACTGATCACTTTTGCATTTTAAACAGATCATTGTAACTAGAGTCTCGTGATTGGATTACCAGGAGAAAGGATTTGGAATCTTAAGCTACTCTTGCTAATTTATTGCAGTGTACCACTATAAAGGTGGTATATTTGCACAAGAGTAGTTAAGTGGAGGGGCCGGCCCTGTGGCTTAGCAGTTAAGTGCGTGCTCTGCTGCTGGTGGCTGGGGTTCGGATCCTGGGTGCACACCAATGCACTGCTTCTCTGGCCATGCTGAGGCCGTGTCACACATACAGCAACTAGAAGGATGTGCAACTATGACATACAACTCTCTGCTGGGGCTTTGGGGAAAAAAAGGAGGAGGACTGGCAATAGATGTCAGCTCAGAGCCAGTCTTCCTCAACAAAAAGAGGAGGATTAGCATGGATGTTAGCTCAGGGCTTATCTACCCTGGAAAAAAAAAAAAAGATAGTTAAGTGGATGGATTTAAAATATTTCATGAAGCAAAGTTTTAGTGTTTGAATTTTATATGTATATAAATATAAAATATATATTGTGCACATAATATATGTGAGCCCTTTTTGTGTGCAAAGCCATATGTGAACACTATTGTGGGAAAATTTGGAAAATCCATATTAGTCTTGTCTTCATGGAATATCTAATTTAGTGAGAAAGAACCAAATCTTGAAAGAAATAGATAATAATGCACATATAACTAAAATAGAAAAAAATCAACAAAGAGGAAAAATGGGGTTTTGTAATTTAGGTTACTAGAGCAAGAGAGTTCACTGTGTGGAAATGCTAATTTGTAGGAGACCTGAAAGGTGATTAGAAATAAATCAGAAGTGGATAACCTGTAGGTAGATTCAGAAGGGTGGATGGATGGTTCATTGATATGTGAGTGTGGGGTGGCAGGGTGTCCAGAGTGACACCCAGGGGTAGACAGGTTATTACCACAAATAAGTGAGTTTGGGGACACTGAGAGAGAAGCAAATTATTTGGGGAAGCGATTTGTTCAACTTGGGACCTGGTCATTGTGAGTTTAGTCATCACTGATGTGGTGAGTGGGCAGGTAGATAAATGGGTCTGGGGATCAGAGTTAAGTCTCTGTTGATTCTTTGGACATGTTTGGCTCATTAGTGGTATTTGAAGCCAGGGAAATGGATGGGGTTGCCCCAGAAGGAGGGTGCAGATGGGGAACAGGTGTCAGAGCAGTGCTGACTTCTGGGAAGCATCAGTCGTTGTGGGGTGGTCATAAAGAGAAGCCAGGAAGTTGCTCAGGAAGTTTAGACAGGCAAGAGCAGGACAGTGTAGGGTGGTGAATCCCAAGGACAAATGGTCTTTTAAAAGGACATTGGAGTCCGCAATGTCACGTGCTACTGCAGAGCGTGTCAGATCAATCATGAAAAGTCCCTAGTGGATTAGTAAGAGACATGGCTTGTGAGGTTAGCAAGGGAAGCATCCGCAGAATCTGAGTGGGATTGGGTGGGCACTGTGGAAACAGAGGCATTGGGATATATGTGAACTTTTCACAATGGATCCCTGGCAGGAGGAGGAGAGGAGGGGTGTGGAGGGTGAGGACTATTAAGAATGCTGGATGAAAGATTGGTTTGTAGATGGTAAAGATTTGTACATATTTGAAACTTGAGGGATGATTCCAGTAGTGAAGTGATGGAAAGCACAACAAATATTGAGGGCATAATGTCATTGAAATGGAAGGAAAAGATAAAAATCAGAGTGGTTTCAGCCAAGAAATCAATTTCTTTGCATATAACAACAGAAAAGGTGTGAGAAATGAATTTCTCATGAGGAATATTTGTAGATCTGATGACTAGAGAGTGAAATAGTTCTTGTCTGGGGGTTAACAATTTATCTGTGAAATATGGAGGAGGTCGGAATATAGAGATTTATGGAACTCAAGAAATGGAAATAATTGAGTAGAGCATTCAGGAAGCATTAGAGAAATGCATATAGGTCCATTGGTTGCTGTTGATTCTTTGTTGGGATACACAGACTTCTGGTGCATTCTCTGTTCAGTGCAAGTGTCAACATGGCATGGCAGGTATTTGAAATCATCTGAAGTGTGCAGGGTGGATATGATGGCAATAAGGAGTCTGGGAGTATGGTCAGTGGATGATTGAAATGATGGACTGTGGAAACAGATTAATAGACAGGAGTATGAGAAGAAAAGAAAGAGAGGCTTGTGAAGATATTCCTGCTGGAGTAATCTAGTTTATTAAAGAATGATTATTTAGAGTGGATTTCTTTGTGTAAAAACTGGAAATGTGGAAATTTGTGTTGGGAATACGGTGTTTCTGAATTACTGATTTGCGAGCAGGAGAATTTTGGGTGAAGATAGGATCAGGGTGTGGAAGTGAATGACTAGAGATGGAATAGTGAATAATGTCATTAGAGATGAGGCACTAAAAGGAGCTATGGAGTCCTTGGAACTCGTCTGTCCCAATAACAGTGGGCTGTGGGGCACCAGCATGTGTGTATTTGACCATGACAGAGAGAGGGGGAGAGGAACGAACTGAAGCAAGATGGCGGAGAGCAAGTGGTCTGGATTTGACACTGGATAATGACCTTGAGCTTTCTGTCCTTGTCTCACATCAGCTTGATGGTGTCACTGAATCCTGTTCTCCACGTGTGGTCCCTGTACCAGCAGCATCAACATCACCTCTTAGAAATGAAAATTCTCCATTCCTTCCCCAGACCTACTAGGGTTGAGGTCTAGCAATCTGAGTTTTAAAAACTCTCCTATGATTGTGATGCACAGTGGGATTTGAGACACATGTCTCCAGGGATAGAAGGAGGGTGGAATATCCACGGGAGCTGAGAACGTTCTCCACGGATAGTAGTCTTCATCCTCCATTTTGTTCAAATTTCACATTTTATTTTGTTTTGAAAATGAAAGATCAAAAGATATGCCCCGACTTCATAGTGGAAACGGTAAGACCATGAAACTAAACACAATCAGAAAACTGAAGATCTATGCACCCTGAAGCCTAAGGAGCTGCATATTCCAGAGGCCAGTTACTGGAATAACTTCCCATCCTGGCGGTGAGGTCAGATGCAGTCAATGGGAGGAGACCTTGGAGAAGCCCCAGCAAGTCTGTGGATACAGTAGACTGCAGGGACTCCAGGCCTGCAGCAGTGAAGGAGAACTCTTAAGTTCTTTGGAGTCGCAAATACCTTCGAAACAGTCACACAGGCTGGTCCATGTGAATCCCTGGACCATGCAGGGGCCGAGGGATCTGCACACCAGCCCTGATCCCACCCCGGCCCACTGTCCATATTGGGCAGAGATGAGTCCAGGAATGGGTCTGGGTCGCTCACAGACCCTCTGCAGGCAACAGGCATCTTCTAGACATATCAGGAGACAGACACAGAAAGTGAAGAAAAGCATGGGAGAGACTGTGGTCTTGAGGACAGACGAGATTGCCGGGGAGGCAGACAGAGCAAGGAGCCAAGGAGGGGGGCGGAGTCAAGATGGCGGCGTAGGCAGACTCTGAACTCACCTCCTCCCGTGGACACAGCCAATTTACAACTACTCGTGGAAAAATTACCCCTGAGACAGAACTGAAAACTGGATAAGAGGAACTCCTGCCACAACGGACAATCCTAACTGGGGTAGAAGAGGCAGAGACTCCCTTCTGGAGAGGAGAAACGCCGCCTTCACAAGCCGCCAGCTTCATGGCCGCCGGGAGCAGCTCACAGGTACGCAGCCTCCCTGGAGGCGCGGGGCCCTGAGCCGGGGAGCGCCCCCGCTGTGGGCATTTTGTGGACCCAGCACAATCGACACCAGCGGCATAATATCTGACTTTGCCTGCTACTAAAGCATTGGGTAGCACCCCCAGAAAACCCGGTTCACAAAGAAACTAAAACTGGCTCTTAAAGGGCCCACGCACAAACTCACCCGTTCCAGAAAGCATCCTAAAATCACCAGAAAGAAAGGTGCACAGTGCTTCGGTGACAAGAGACTCACCTAATAGGCCCTGAGTGCATCTCGGTGAGGGGTGAGACCTCTCCAGGGACTGGGACATTGGCGGCGGCCATTGTTGTGGCCTGGTGTGAGCGTGCTGACACAGACACCATTGGAGTTCTCCCTGAGGCCTGCTAGCCCAGGGTCTGCTCCACCCGCTAGAGCGCCGATCTAATCCAGCTCAGCCAGGGCAGGCAGCCCACCCTAGAGACTAGCCCCACCCAACAACAAGCCCTCAGGCAACGTGTGGGCCTGCATAGATTGGTGACTGGATTCTCTGCAGCCTGGCAACTGAGCTGACTTGAGGCGGGGCAGGGGTGTGCACAAGGAGCGGGTGGAGAGTGTCGGGCGGTGGCAGAGTGTGTGGGGCTCCCGCCCCTGGAGAGACTGGGTCCACTTGGGAGGTCGGGCTCACACGGGCAGGACTGTGTTGACTGTGTGTGTGGACCTCAGGGGCGGCAGGGCTTCTCAGCCACAGAAGACTTGTACTTCTCAAAGACCCACATAGGAGGTTTGCTCCACCTTCCAAAACCTGAAACAATTGGGTGCTCCTGTGCCTGAGGCCAGCCCCACCCAGCTGCAATCCTCAGAGAGCTGACAAGAGACCTAATAGGCTAGAGGCTTACAGCAGTTGTAAGGCCCTGAGCCTAACAACCTGCCACTGGTGAGGGCCTACTCACTTAAAAGAAATACTGCAACACAAATGTGGTATTAGAACTTGCACCCAACTGTCCTGGGGCTCCTCACACCTGATAAAGAGACTGAAGGGCCCACAACAACTACAAGCAGCCAGCATTACAACAGCTGGCCAGGAGCATAACTCAGCCTCCCTGGGTGCCTACAGGAGAGCAAACAGGCCACAGCAGAAGGATACACGTAGCCCACATAGGGGTCACCCCTGGAACATTGAGAACTGAGGGAAGCACACTGGAAGCCTCCTAAGCCATCACTTACATAAGGTCACCTATCCAAGAGCAGGAGGACGAAGCTGACCTACCTAATAATGTAGACACAAGCACAGGGAAAGAGGCAAAATGAAGAGGCAAAAGAATACATTCCAAGTAAGGGGAACAGGACAAAACCCCAGAAAAGGAACTTAGTGAAACAGAAATGAGCAACCTACCCGACAGAGAGTTCAAACTAAGAGTGTTAAGGATGCTCACTGATCTGGGAGAAGAATAGATGGACTCAGTGAGAATGTCAACAAAGAAATGGAAGATATAAAAAGAACCAATCAGAAATGAAGAATACAATACTGGAAATGAAAAACTCATTAGAGGGACTCAAAAGCAGAGTAGAGGATACAGAAGAACGGATCTGTGAGCTGGAAGAAAGACTAGAAGAAATTACCCAAGGTGAACAGGTAAAGAGAAAAGAATTAAAAGAGTGAGGACAGTCTAAGGGACCTCTGGGACAACATCAAGCGCACTAACATCCGTGTTATAGGTGTCCCGGAAGGAGAAGAGCGAGACAAGGGGGCAGAGAATCTATTTCAAGAAATAATAGATGAAAACTTCCCTAACCTAAGGAAGGAAACAGACATCCAGGTACAGGAGGCACAGAGAGCCCCAAAAAAGAGAAACACAAACAGGTCCACACCAAGACACATCATAATCAAAATGTCCAGAATTAAAGATAAAGAGAGAATCCTAAAGCTGCAAGAGAATGTCAAGTTACTTACTAAGGCAACCCCATAAGGCTATCAGCTGACTTCTCAGCAGAAACCTTACAGGCTAGAAGAGAATGGCATGATATATTTAAAGTGCTAAAAGGAAAAACTTACAGCCAAGAATACTCTACCCAGCAAGGTTATCGCTCAAAATGGAAGGAGAGATCAAAATTTTCCCAGATAAGCAAAAATTAAAGGAGTTTGTCACCAAGAAACCAGTGTTACAAGAAATGTTAAAGGGACTGATTTAAGGGGAAAGAGAAGACCACAAATAGGAAAAATTATCTATTTCCACGATTAGAACGTAATGGATACAAATGCACAAAAAGAGGTTGGATATGATATCAAAAACATAAAAGGAGGGAGGAGGGTAGTTAAAGAGTACAGCTTTCAGACAGAGTCAAACTAAAGTGACCATCAATTCTGTATAGAAGAAGTAAGGAACAGAGAAGGACTACTAAAACACTGAGGAAAAAAAAAGTTAAAAATGGCAGTAAGTACATACTTATCAATAGCTACTTTAAATGTCAATGGACTAAATGCTCCAATTAAAAGGCATAGGTGGCTGACTGGATTAAAAAACAAGACCCATATATATGCTGCATACAAGAGACACACTTCAGACCTAAAGACACTCACAAACTGAAAGTGAAGGGATGGAAAAAGATACTCCACGCAAAATGGCAATGAAAAGAAAGCTGGGGGACCAGTACTCATATCAGACAAAATAGACTTTAAAACAAAAACTGTAAAACGAGAGAAAGAAGGGCATTACATAATGAGCAAGGGAGCAATCGAACAGCAGGATATAACACTTGAAAATATCCTACGCACCCAATGTAGGTGCACCTAAATATATAAAGCAATTATTAACAGACATAAAAACAGAAATAGACAGTAACACAATAATAGTAGGGGACTTTAACACTCCACTTACACCAACGCATAGATCATCCAAACAGAAGATCAATAAGGAAACATTGACCTCAAACGGCACACTAGAACAGATGGACCTAGTAGATATATACAGAGCATTCCATCCAAAAACCGAAGAATACACGTTCTTTTCAAATGCACATGGAACGTTCTCCAGGATTGATCACATATTAGGCCACAAAACAAGTCTCCATAAATTTAAGAAGATTGAAATAATACCAAGCATCTTTTCTGACCACAAAGGTATGAAACTAGAAATCAACTATAGGAAGAAAATCAGAAAAGCCACAAATACATGGAGATTAAACAAAATGCTACTGAACAACGACTGGAGTTAATGAAGAAATCAAAGAAGAAATCAAAAATACCTGGAGACAAATGAAAATGAAACAGCGACATGCCAGAATTTATGGGATACAGCAAAAGCGGTTCTAAGAGGGAAGTTTATAGCAATACAGGCCTATCTCAACAAACAAGAAAAATCTCAAATAAACAATCTAACAATGCACCTAAAAGAACTGGAAAAAGAAGAACAAACAAAGCCCAAAATCAGTAGAAGAAGGGAAATAATAAAAATCAGAGCAGAAATAAATGAAATAGAGACCAAAAAACAATAGAAAAATTAATAAAACCAAGAGCTGGTTCTTTGAAAAGATCAACAAAATAGACAAACCTTTAGCTAGACTCACCAAGAAAAAGAGAGAAGGCACAAATAAGTAAAATCAGAAATGAAAGAGGAGTGGTTACAACAGACACCTCAGAAATACAAAAGATTATAAGAGAATACTATGAAAAACTATATGCCAACCAATTCGACAATCTGGAAGAAATGGATAAATTCTTAGAATCATACAACCTTCCAAAACTGGATCAAGAAGAAGTAGAGAATTTGAATAGACCAATCACCAGTAAGGAGATCGAAACAGTAATCAAAAACCTCCCCAAAAATAAAAGTCCAGGACCAGACGGCTTCCTGGTGAATTCTACCAAACATTCAAAGAAGACTTAATACCTATCCTTCTCAAACTCTTCCAAAAATTGAGGAGGGGGAAAGCTCCTAACTCATTCTACGAAGCTGACATTACCCTGATACCAAAACCAGACAAGGACAACACAAAAAGAAAATTACAGGCCAATATCACTGATGAACATCGATGCAAAATCCTCAACAAAATACTAGCAAATCGCATACAACAATACATTAAAAGATTATACACCATGATCAAGTGGGATTTATTCCAGGTATGCAGGGATGGTTTAACATTCGCAAATCAATCAACGTAATACACCACATTAATAAAATGAAGAACAAAAATCACATGATCATCTCAATAGATGCAGAGAAAGCATTTGACAAGATCCAGCATCCATTTATGATAAAAACTCTGAATAAAATGGGTATAGAAGGAAAGTACCTCAACATAATAAAGACCATATATGAGAAACCCACAGCTAATATCATCCTCAATGGTGAAAAACTGAAAGCTATCCCTCTAAGAACAGGAACCAGACAAGGATGCCCACTGTCACCACTCCTATTTAACATAGTATTGGAAGTCCTAGCCAGAGCAATCAGGCAAGAGAAAGAAATAAAAGGGATCCAAATTGGAAAGGAAGAAGTGAAACTGTCACTATTTGCAGATGACATGATTTTATATATAGAAAACCCTAAAGAATCCACCAGAAAACTTTTAGAAGTAATAAACGAATATGGGAAAGTTGCAGGATACAAAATCAACATACAAAAATCAGTTGCATTTCTGTACACTAACAACGAAGTAGCAGAAAGAGAAATTAAGAATACCATCCCATTTACAATTGCAACAAAAAGAATAAAATACCTAGGAATAAACTTAACCAAAGAGGTGAAAGATCTGTACACGAAAACTATAAAACATTTCTGAAAGAAATTGAAGAAGACACAAAGAAATGGAAAGATATTCCGTGCTCTTGGATTGGAAGAATTAACATAGTTAAGATGTCCATACTTCCTAAAGCCATCTATAGATTCAATGCAATCCCTATCAAAGTTCCAACAACATTTTTCACAGAAATAGAACAAAGAATCCTAAAATTTATATGGAACAACAAAAGACCCCGAATAGCTAAAGGACTCCTGAGAAAAAAGAACAAAGCTGGAGGTATCACACTCCCTGATTTCAAAATATACTACAAAGCTATAGTAACCAAAACAGCATGGTACTGGCACAAAAACAGACACACAGATCAATGGAATAGAATCGAAAGCCCAGAAATAAACCCACACATCTATGGACAGCTAATCTTTGACAAAGGAGCCAAGAACATACAATGGGGAAAAGAAAGTCTCTTCAACAAATGGTGTTGGGAAAACTGGATAGCCATATGCAAAAAATGAAAGTAGACCCTTACCTTACACCATACACAAAAATTAACTCCAAATGGATTAAAGACTTGAATGTAAGACCTGAAACTGTGAAAGTTCTAGAAGAAAACATAGGCAGTAGGCAGTATGATGCTCTTCGACATCAGTCTTAGCAACATCTTTTCAAACACCACATCTGACCGGGCAAGAGAAACAATAGAAAAAATAAACAAATGGGACTACATCAAACTAAAAAGCTTCTGCACAGCAAAGGAAACCATCAACAAAACGAAAAGACAACCTAACAATTGGGAGAAGATATTTGCAAACCATACATCTGATAAGGGCTTAACCTCCAAAATATATAAAGAACTCATGCATCTCAACAACAAAAAAACTACCAACCCAATTAAAAAATGGGCAAAAGACCTGAACAGACATTTCTCCAAAGAAGATATACAGATGGCCAACAGACACATGAAAAGATGTTCAAAATCACTAACTATCAGGGAAATGCAAATCAAAACTACAATGAGATATCACCTCACGCCCGTCAGAATGGCTATAATTAACAAGACAGGAAACAACATGTGTTGGAGAGGTTGTGGAGAGAAGGGAACTCTCATACACTGCTGGTGGGAGTGCAAACTGGTGCAGCCACTATGGAAAACAGTATGGAGATTCCTCAAAAATCAACGATAGAACTACCATATGATCCAGCTATTCCACTGTTGGGTATTTATCCAAAGAACTTGAAAACACCAATTTGCAAAGGTACATGCACCCCTGTGTTCATTGCAGCCTTATTCACGATAGCCAAGACTTGAAGCAACCTAAGTGCCCATCAAGGGACGAATGGATAAAGAAGCTGTGGTATATATACACAATGGAATACTACTCAGCCATAAGAAACGACGAAATCCAGCCATTTGTGACAACATGGATGGACATTGAGGGCATGATGCAAAGTGAAATAAGTCAGAGGGAGAAGGTCAAATACCGTATGATTTCCTTCATTAAGTAGTAGATAATAACAACAATAAACAAACACATAGGGACAGAGATTGGATTGGTGGTTACCAGAGGGGAAGGGGGGAGGGAGGAGGGTGAAAGGGATAATTGGGTACATGTGTGTGGTGATGGGTTGTAATTAGTATTTTGGTGGTGAACATGATGTAATCTATGCAGAAATAGAAGTACAATGATGTACACCTGAAATTTTTACAATGTTATAAACCAATGTTACTGCAATAAACAAAAATTAAAATTAAAATTAAGAGAAAAAAAAAAAGGAGCCAAGAAAGGCATCCTGAAAACACAATGAGGAAAGCAGCTTCAGTGCTGAAGAAAAGGTGAGTGGTGCCATTGAGAAATTCCCCATGAGACAGGCTTGACTCTCACAGCATCTCTTTGTAACTTCCATCATGATCTTGACCTTTCATGGTAAACCTCAATATTTATTTATTTGAGTATACTTGGTGAGTTTTCTCCTTTTTATATTAAAATTGATAGGATAATTGAAGCTGAGGAATTAGTGTTTTGAACTTATATTTGTTTTTTCTAGAATTTACACTCAATGAAGAGATGATACCTACTTGAATGAGATTTGTCTTTTAATGTATATTAAATCCGATTCCATACATTTTTATTGTGATTTTGCTTTTCTTTTTTTTTGCTGAGAAAGATTCATCGAGATAACATTTGTTGTCAATCTTCCTCTACTTTCTATGCAGGTCACCGTCACGGCGTGGCTGCTAATGAGTATTGTATGTCCGTGCCTGGTAACTGGACCTGGGCCACCAAAGCACAACATGCCAAACTTAACCCCTCGGCCAGGGGCCAGCACTATGATTTTGCATCTAATTATAACATAAAATCCATCAATCTTTTTCTTTATTGTCACATGGTAATTCAGACATAGGTGATTTCTATATCATGAATTAAGTATCTCTTCTCTGTTACCTGGCAAATTTGTGTAGCATTGATTTTGGAATCTAAACAATGAGCATACCCCCTGGGGACATTATGTTCCACTCAGAGAACCTTGCAGCAGGCTCATTGCCTTCCTTCCCACATTAGATCCAGAGTCATGGAAATGTGTTTGCCTTGCACACAGCACAGAGCACATAGGAATTACTCAACAAACATGTGATAAGTGAACAATTGGTGGCATCATCAGGTCATTCACAGAAGCCAGACTAAGAGAGAACTTCCTTAGGTCAGCAAGGAGAAGTATTCCTTTATATTTGTGATGTTTTAATTTGTAACATTGCAATGTGAACACCAAGTATACTACTTTTATCAAAAGCGTGTTCTGAAGGTTTTCAAAAATCTCGAAATCTCAGAGTAGAGATAAATCAATCTCTGTGAACCTGTTACTTGCTTCAAAGATTGTCAACTCTTATACCATCTGACTTTGTTTATCCTCACACCAATACCCTAAGAATTAACCAGCTGAGATGGCTGAGAGCACATCATTTCAGCTGTAAATATTTCAGTTTCTCTTACAGCTGAGGGATTTTTTGAACACAAACACAATAACGTTATCACATACAAAAATAAAAATGTCATTAGGATAATCAACTATCTAGTCAGTATCCAAAGTCTCCCAGTTTTGTCAAGGTTATTTCCTGGTTTTACATTTTATTTGAGTCAGGATCTTAATGAAACCCTTCTTTTGCAATTGGTTGATCTGTTTCTGAAGTCACTTTTAATCTCTTAGTAGTTCATGCATCTTGGGATTTGGGTGGGATATGAGTGTGTGTGTTTGTGTGTCTACACGGATGTGTGAATTCTTTCTTTCCCGGATGACAGGGCCCTGGAAAGAAGGGCCTGGGCTGTGGGAACAAGGATTTCTACTCTGCTTATGGCTGAACTGAAAAGGCCTCCCTGGGTGACACTTGGAGCCTTCAGAAAGGAGGGGGAAGAAGTATCAAGGAAGTCAATACAATGGCCCTTGTCTTACAGGGTGTTTCCAGGGCATGATGTTCAAAATGCTGGGTGGTAACACTTTAGCTCCTGGTCGTGGGGTGGGTTCTTGGGGTGAGCTCTGAGCAGTGTCTGTTCATCACCCACGTGGGGAGCATTTCAGTATTTTAATTGGTAATGTTGTGTCTGTGGTGTTTAAGATTGGTGATATTCCCCTGCTGGACCCACTTCTATACCTGCCCCTCTCCTGCCTCATCTTTCAAAACTCCCAACAGGAAAGTTTCACATCCCTGTAACACAAATCCACATAACCACAGCACAGACTGGAGAAAAGAACACAGATGTCCCAGGGGCTATGTGCTCTATGCGCTCAGGCCCAACTGCCCCTTTGGGACAAGTCAGCAACAACACGACTGAGTGTGTAAACTAGTGATTGTCTGAGACCATGGACCTCAGAAGCACACGGGCCCAGATGTCACCCTGGGCAGCAAGGGACGGTGTGGGTCATTCAGTGGACAGGATTAAGGTCTATTGTCCTGGCAAACCAGAGCTCACCCCTGATCCGTCAGGCACAGTCGGGGAGGAATGGCCACGATGTACCTGACAGAGAGGCTGGGGGCCTTCTAGCGAATTTCTGTGCAAAGAGAATCATACAAGGAAGTGCGGGGATGCTGTAAATCCTAGTTCACCGAGAGCAGTGAGGTTTATGGAACAAAGTCTGATTGTACCTTTAAAAGCTGCATTGTGAATCTTTCCCTCTGGATATGAAACAAGCAGGAAAAGGACTTCCAAGTGCATGGGGCAGGATCCTAGGAGGATTCCAATCGAGGCGAAGGGTGAACAGGGAGCTCTAGAGGCAGCCTGAGGGGGATGTCCTGTCGGCCCTTAGTCCATCTGCACATGGTCTTCCTCTGGCCTTGTCCTTTCCACAGGCAAACTTTTCTCTTTCTACTTTATTTCCTCATTTAGTGTAGATGCAAATCCAGAGACTGATTAGAAAACGGCAACTTCCAAAATCTGATCAAAAGAAACCTCAACAAGAGAAGTAAAAACATTCATTCTTCCTTGAAAGCTGTAGAAAGACAGCCACTATCCTAGGGAAGGACATGGTCCTGGTAAGTGTTATTTGAAAAACACCCACATTTCAGTGGTTGTTGCTCTGCCTGGGAAAGTTCCTCCAACCTCTACCTCCAGGGAGATCTGAGGGGCTGTCTCTGCTCCTGTCCCAGGTGAACCACACTGAAATGCACCTGTCTTCTGAGGAAGGGGACTTCAGGGTGTCATTCAGTAGCCAGGGAGGAGACTGGTCCTCCCCCCTCCCTTCTGCCACATACAATAAGCTGTAACCATACACGAGTTCTTAATTCAAGGAGGAAAGTGAGATTCTGTGTCTTGTTTACATGAGCATAAGCAGTGAAAGAACCACACCACAACACCCAGGCTGTGACAGAAGCAGGATATAACGTAAGAGTCAAATCTACCATTTACTATTAAAGAAATAATATCGCTCCTCACCAATGGGTTAACAGTCGCTGGGGTGCTGATGTCAGGGAGTTGGAAGGGGTGGGGCCCTCCCTCTGGGGCTTTAGGGGAAACCAGGGAAAGTCTTAGGATGTCCTCCTTCACTCAGGTGGGAAGAGCTGGCCCGGTGCACCCCGAGGGCGCCAGTGTCCCCGCTGCTCAGGAGGAGCTGAACTTGTGGTCTCCAGAGTGTTATGGCTCTTTGCCAAGGGCACGGTGGCTGAAGAGAAGAAACAGACTATTTTGGGGTGCCTCCCTGAGATTCACAGCACACCTCCCTGCCCCCCTTCACTCTGATCCAAACCCTGTGCCGAGTGCTCAGTCCATCAACAGCACCCCGTTTGTCCCTGATGCGGGAGGCATCATTTAGCATCACCCATTTCAGAGGAGGCAACCGAGTCCCAGAGAGGAGAGGGGAGCAGCCTTTCACAGGCCTGGTCAGCAGTGGAGCTGGGATCCAGGCCCATGCTTAACCCGAAGCTATACTGAGCCCCTGGATTCAGTCGCTGCTGGTCCCAACACTCACTAGGCCCTGAACTGGAGGATGGCCAGTTCTTTCTCTTGAAGAGCCGCATTTTGCTCGCCTTATGGTGTGTGGGCTCCAGCCGGCAGGAGAGGCAGTAGCTACAGGACAGAACGGCCTGTGAGCTACCAGGAGCCGCACCTCAGGTGTCCCTCCCAGAGTCTGCCAGCAGCTGAGTCCCGGTGCTCCATGGGTCACCATGCATTGAGGTCTGGGGCTGATCAGGGAGCCAGGCCATACGCTCTGAAGCCAGCCATCAGAGAGAGTCTGGCCTGACCTCACCCAACTCCTGTGCCCTCACCTCTCATCGACACTGAGGGGTTCCATGGCCTGGAACCAGGCCCCAAATCGCTCTTTGGGCTCCAGGTCATACTTATTTGCAGCCTGCTGGAGCAGCTGGATCCTCCTGATGACTTTGCATTTCTGGGAGGAAGGACAGGGTGCAGACAGGGCTTGGGTGGGGAACCCTGCCAGGAACTTGTGGGGAGTGAGGATCTGGTCTGGGGTCTGTGCTAACTCGGGAACCCTCCTGCTTTCCCACTCCATTCAGGACTTGCCTGTCCTCACAGTTGGCTTGAATTAGTTCCTCATCCTGGAAGGTGTCCTTGATGCCAGCCCCTCCCGCACCCGCCAACGTGATGGGATTCCCAGCTTTGTGGATCTAACTCATCCAATAAATGTAAGACCCGAGGGATGAGGACACGAAACATCTTGCCACGTGAGGTCTGTGATTTCCACTTTCCCACTCTCCCCACAGCTGCTCACCTCACGCCATTTCTGGAGGTTCACCAGATTTCCCTGGAAAGAAGACAGCGAATGTCCATCAGAAACAGCCCCCCAAGCCCATAACCAACCCCTATCCCACCCCTTCTCAGGCTGCAGGACTGTCAGTGCCCAGCAGAGGGCAGAACTTCCACAAACAGAACTTGACACTGGGCCAGGCTCTGGGCTCCAGAGCAGGAGGGACAGGGGAGCTGAAGCCAGAGACCTTGTAGCCCACCCATTTCTGATGACAGATGGGAAGACTGAGGCCTCAGGCAAGAAGGGACAGCTGGACCACAGATGTGCTTCCTGACTTGCAGGAGCTGATGGCACTCCCCCAGGGGCAGGGGAGGCTGAGTGCAGCTCAGACACAGCCTCCTGCAGCTCTGCAGGCAGGCAGCTCTGAGCTTCCCCGGGCCGGGGAGCCTCGTGGGGGGCTTACGTGGAGCCTCCGTTCCCGCATCGCTAAGATGAGCCTGACTCCCCAGCTCCCAGGGGTGGCCGTGGGGCTCTCATGAGAGGAGGTTTGCCAGGTACTGAGAGCTCAGGGGCCAGTGCAGGGCTTTCTCCTCCCAAACCTCAGGTTCCTGTTCCCTGGCCGCACCTCCAGGTTCACTCACTTCCAGATCATCCTCCATCCCAATGTTCAGGAGCTTCAGGTGATAGAGGAACATGCCCAGGAAGGGGACGACACCCTGTGAAATCAGGGTGGGAGGGGTGATGAGTCCCACCTCTCAGGTGCCCCCATGGACCCTCCCCCAAATCACTTCACCCCATCCTCTTGCCCACCACAGACTCCCACAGAGAGCAGCCTATGACCCTCAGCAGCCTCGCCCCAGTTGCCCCCTCCAGGACCACCCAACGTCCCCCGTCAGCTACCAGGGGCGGCTTTTGGCAAATCCCAGGTTGTGCGGTCCCTGCCACTCCCCCCCCAAATCCATCCTCGGCCCAGCCATTTCAGGCCTCCTCCTGGTCACTTCCAGGGCAGGCATTTCAGGCTCTGGGGCTCCAGGAGCTGGGCTGGAGGAGGAGGGACCCCTCTCTTTGGGAGGCCTCCAGCCGTGAGGGAGGAGACCCCCTCCTCTGACGCCTGGACCCTCCCCCTCAGGCCCCCTCACTTGCTGCTGCCTCTCCTGGGCTCCCTGGGGGTCCATCTCCAGGGTGGCCCTCACAGAGGTCACATCCTGCAGGGTCAAGGACAGGCTCCGGAGGCCATGCTCCCTTCCCCGTGTCTCCCAGGCCCCTGATCTTGGACCCTGGACATCTGGTGTCTATGGCTGCTCCCATTCTAGAGTGCTCTGATTCTAGTCAATCCCAGCTCCAACACTCCCTCCTCTGTGCCCTCAGGCCTTCCCAGGCCCCTAAGCCTCTCTCCTCATCAGAAAAGTGTGAGGAGGACTCCCCATGCCTCTCAGGGTCCCCTGAGGACTCAGTGTCATCTGACTGTCACCAGTACTCTCCCCTTGCCCCTCGAGGAGGAGGAGCACAAAGCTCCTGCACATTCCTCTCCCCCTTGTACCTCATCACCCACCCCTGTGAGGCCTGCACCACAGATCATCTCCCTCCATTTCCCAGATGAGGAGACCGAGGCCCACAGAGGGGCGGTGACTTGCTCAGGGGCCCACAGAGGAGAGACCGCTCCCCCTCCCAGCCAGAGGCCCTGTCCCCCGGCCTTCACTCTTCCTCCAGACACACCTCTGACCAAGGTCCTCTCCTCTGGACTCTCGGGGTGTGTCTAGGCCCTTAGTCAGGCTGAGGCATGGATGGGGAGGCAAAAGGTGTCTCAGGGGGCATATCCAAGTGGATTCTGCCTGGCCCAGCCCCCTGGGATTTTCTGACTCCAGGCTGGACCTGAGGTCATGCCAAATGCTTCAGCTCCCTAGGATCCCCTCAGGATTGTCCCTGCACAGAACTCCTCCTTCATTCACTCAGGAAGGGGACCCCCTTCTGCCACATCTGAGTGACAGTGTAGGGGGTGACCAGGGCACTGTGTAATGGTGACATTTGCATCCTTTTTTACTTGGAAACTTCTAATGTCCTGCCAGGAAGGTCCATTCAGAATCTGTAGGTTCCCCGATAATTCTCATTGCCATCTGGGGCGTATCCTTGTCAACAAGGCACCGGGGTAGACTTTCACTGGGTTGTCAGCAATGACCACTATCGGGATAGAGTGCAGAGTCCCAGAGAGCACACAGTTCTGTCCCAGATCCACCATACGTTCCAAGGCTGGGCAGCCCGTGTGTGCACCTGGCCTGTGTGACCACACAGTGCCCATCCCTGGGGCAGGCAGGGTGCTCTTCCCTGTGAGGTGCAGTGAAGACCGAAGGAGCAGCAGGGGCCTGGCTTCCTGAGGACAGACTGGGCTGCTTTAGGAAGAAAGAAACCCCACCCACTCCATCCACCCGCCAGCCTGGAGGAAGATGAGGGCGAGCTGATGGGCCCGCATGGAAGCTAGAGACCTGCTCATTCTGCCAGCTCCTCACATCCTGGAACAATCCAATCAACACCACTCTACGCCATGACACAGGCCTCCTACCCCCAACAGTCCCCACCTGCCCCTGCAGCTCACACCCCCCGCTTCCTGTCAAGCTTGACAAGACACACCGTTATTTCTCAGGGAACCTTAAGTGAAAAACTTACCAAAGAACACCCTGCCTGGTCCCTCCTCCCTCCTCACTTTCCCTCCTTCCAGATCTCGAGCCTCCACTCACCTCCGTGAGCAGCTTCCTCCTCTCCCGCTGGTCCATTCTGCACAAGGTTTTAAATTTTTTGCAGTTCCTCCTGAGGAGGGAAAAAAGGAATGAAACACTGTGGGGTGGTTTAAAGGTAAATCCCTTTTGTTTCAAAGCGCAGAATTATCCAGACAGCCTGGATGAGCGTTTTCAGTGTGTCCTCTGAGCCCAGAGGTCTCTGGGACTGGGGAGGGGGCTCTCTTGTTGTCACCTGGGGCCTTCATTCTCTTATCTACTGAACAAACCTGTTTTAAAGATTCTTGATTTCAGGTGGACAGAGAGTTCTGTTGCTGCAAAGCAAACACTTGAAAATCTTCAATTTGGTTCAAGTCAGGGTCTGGCACTTCGGGAAACTGATTCCTGAAGCAGAACCACTGGCCTAAGTTTCCAGAAAGACTCCATGCCTCCCAACCAGGTCAGACCCTGTCCCCAGGGTTCATTGTCTCCCAGGAGGTCCCAGCTTACTGAAGGGCAATGGCAGTCCTGTGGGGGGTGTCTGGTCCACCCAGGTGGTGCTCTCATGGAGAGAGACCTACCCACCTGGACACCCATCTCCATGTCTTTTTTAAACGCTGAATGGAGGGGCTCTGCATTGCCCAGAGGATGGCATGGAGTGAAGACAGGTTCCTCAGGCCTTGGCACTTCTGGGGAAGGGAAGAGAATGTGTTGTGAGGGGGAGCTGGAGCCCTGCTTCCTCTGGCTCCTGTCCCCTCATGGACGTCTCCTGTCCTGGATGAGACAGAGGCTTAGGAAACCCGGGAAGAGCACAGCTGGACCCTGATGAGGAACACTCCCAGGGAGGAGGATTTTAGCTCAAGCCAAGGAAGGAGCCCAGGATGGGGTGAGCTTCCTACCACTGGGACCAGGAGTCAGGTCATCGAGGCCCTGGCAGGAGGGGCCTAAGGATTGTGCGAAGGCTCAGACCACAGACTTCAATCCTGAGAACTGAGTAAGGAGAAGGAACGGTTCCCACGACTCCAGAGAGGGGTTCCCAGGGCCTCCCACATCTTACTTTGGCCACCTGGATGCAGAGCTCCACCACCCTGGCCCTGTCCTGGGCCGTCATGGTCGGGTCCCCGAGGCAGGTGGTGATGACACATTTGACCACTCTGCTAAAGTGGGTCATGGTGGCATGGATGGTGGGTTCAAGGTGCTCATTGGCCCTGTTGTCCCACTGGGACAAGATGGAGTCCAGGAAGTCATGGAGTATCACTTTCTTGAAGAGCTCCTGGGGAGGACAGGGAGTGTCACACATCCCTGCCACAGCCCAGCTCAGCGTCCGCAGCCCCCAGTCCCAGGCCTGGTCAGTGATGAGAGCTGGAGTTCAGGAAGCTGAGAATGCGGCCTGAGGCTTGTGGGAGTCCCTGGGTGTTGCCTGTGTCCCCTGAGGGTACCCAGCACAGGATGACCCAGGACCCAATACTGTGGCCCAGGGAAGTGGCATTTGCTCACCGCTCAGTCTCACTTCGTCCAAGCACCAGAACTCGGCTCCTGCTTGACCGTCTCTAGGGGCATCTTCCACCCATTCTGATCATCCTGGGGTCTGACTCCTCTTTCAGATGCACATTCCCCCAAGGGAGCAACAACCACGGGCTTTGTTTGTCTGCCATGTAGTCATGTACACATGAGGTGCCTAATAAGTGCTGAGCCTGTTGAGGCCTCCTGGGCAAATGAGTGAACTAGCCAAGGACCAGACAGTACTTCAGTGTGTTCCCCTCCCTCACCAAAGCACAGACTCTGCCCAACTTCCTCTCTGCTCCACCTCATCCATCTGTACAGCCACTCTGCATGGCAGCTGCTCTCAGTGTCCATCTCTATAGTCTACATGAGGACAGCAAAGGCTTGGGAGTTAAGAAGTCTGCTCAGGTTACATGAGGGTAAGCAGGGAAGCTGGACCGAGATCATGGGATTCTGGATCAGGAAATGGCAGGTGTGGGGAAGCTCATGGCACAGAGAAGGCCGGCCCCACCTGCCCTGAGAGCCCCACTGCTCACCACATCCATCAGTGTCAACTGATCTGCCACCAGCCAGGGAGGGAACTCCAAGAAGTCAGGCTTCTCCTCCCTCAGAAGGTTCTTGGTAGTCACGTCCCAGGGGCAGGTGGGTTCTGGGGCTGGATCTGGCTCTGCTGTTATCTCTCCAGGTGGAGGGAGGATTCTCCCTGGAGCCAATGGTCCATCTGACTCCTGCTCAGGAGCTGGCACTGGGGCTGGAGCTGATGTTGGTGGTGGCTCTGACCCTGGAAGGACTGATGGAGGTGACACTGGCTCCAGCTCTGGCACAGGTGGTGGAACTAGAGCTGGAGCTGGATCTAGCCGTGGAGCTGGCCCTTGCTCTGGCTCTGGAGCTGGGGGGAGCTCTGGAGATGGTACTGCAGCAGGAGAAAGAAACAGTGTCACTCAAGTAGCTGACTTCCCCTGTGCCTGTCAAAGACAGGAAAGACCCCACTGCCTTGAAGGGAACAAAGCCTCTGAACACTCAGCAAATTTTCTTCCCAGACTGCAGTCACCTCACCTTCCAGCTCTGCCTCAATGGGCCGTGGATGCTCCAGCTGGACCTGGAGAAGGTAGGCATGGCCCTGCAGCCCCGAGCCAGGCAAGCTGACATGCAGAGAGGCCAGCTTCACCCTGAAGCAGGGATAGTGCAGGGGCTCCCAGAAATCCTGCCCTGGGTCCAGGCAAGTTCATACCAGAGAAGAGATGGCACTGGGGGAGGCAAGTGGGCAACAGAGTCAGAGGCCTGGCCTTTCCCTCCACACTTCTCCCCCAAGGCACCTGGCTTGGGACTAGGCCCCTATGCCTGCCCCTTCCCATCCAAGGGAGAGCCCCACGGCATCAGTGGTCCCTGTGAGGCTATCCTGGCAGTGGCAGGCCTGCTTATACAGCAGGTTGAACACAGATTCTTTCGTGACTCTCTTCTCGCTGACACTCTTCTCCCAAAGGGCCGGGACACAGCCCAGCCCAGCCCTCCATGCACTTGTACAACTGGACTGAGCACTGAGGCAGATTTGTGAGCAGGTTGCTCACACATCTCCTATCTTGGGCCTGGAGGTTGATTTCAGAAGAGGTGGATGTGGGGAGGCAGATTTTGATGGGTCTGTGGTGGGAATGGGTCTCTTGGGGACAACTCAGCCAAGCCACCCCTCTGATTCCCAGGGGTCCTGAAACCCATCCAAGCTCTTTGAGTCCTGTCCTCTTAGATTGGAAGCCACCAGACCTCGGCCTTCCCATGGAAATCAAAAGATGCGTGAGATGTGGGTTCTGACAGGCCTGCCCCAGCCACAGCCCCCATCTCTCCCTCCACACATTGTTCTGTAGAGACAGGAAGCCCTTCTTCGGGACCCAAAGACCACTCACGTTTTCAGATGGTCCTGCGCTCTGCCCTCCTGGCTGGAATAAGGAAAGATGCCTCTAGATGTAAAGGAGGCTATCAGGGAACCACTTGGGATGTACGATGGAGGACAGGACCTGCGAATGATGTCCAATGTGACTGTCTGACTCTCAGACGACAATTGAGGCCCAGCGATTGTATCTCCTTTATTCACTGAGTTGTACTAAGTGTCTCCAAAAGTCCTGCATGTAGTAGGTGCTTAATCTAAATGGTTGCATGATTGAAGTCCAACCAGAACCATCCCAGACACCTGAGTGGGACTGGGGCCCCTCTGCTGCCACAGAGATCCCTGATTGGCTACCACAAGGAAAACGACCAGGACCAGCTGGACAGAATCTCCACCTCCTTGACAGGGTGGTTTCCATGTGCTTTTCCAAACTCAGAAAGGCCACATCCCAGAAAAGGATGAGGCAGACTACTTTTCATGACAAAGAGAGAAATAATAATCATGAAAAACCACAGCATGTCTACAGCCCTCTCTGCAGATCCAGGCACCAGGTAAGCACCTGCCATTGCTGATCCCATTAGTCCCTACAAGATCACCATGAAATTTACCCCTCCCCCCACTTTTCAGAAGAGCAAAATGAGGCTCAGAGAGATGTGGGGATTTGCCCAAGGTACACAGCTGGCAGTGGGCAGAGTCACCACTGTGCTGAGGAGGGAGTGGCTACTCAGCTAGTAAACAGCTGGTCCAGGACCCGGTGGGATGTGTCTAAGGCCGAGTAGTTGACCATGAAGGTGGTGAAGCTGGACATGTTCCTACTCAGGAAAGCTGGTGCCATGGACTCTGTCAGCTTCTTCATCATGCTGCCTGGAGGGCACGCATCCTGCAGGACTCATTTAAATTCACAGTGGACTCATGCTCACACTGGGGGAGAGGAGGAGGAACATACAGTCAGTGAGACCATGGTGAACCACCAGGAGGACTGAGGTGACTTTCTACCCTCCTGTGTAGCTTGTGGGGAGGAGTGGAGGTCCAGATTCCTTTGGGAGTGGTACTGTGGGGCACTCTAGTGAGAAAACTCTGGGGCAGCGGTTCCCAGCGGAATCTCAGATTTGAGTCTGGATTCTAGTACTGCCTTGATCATCTCAGGGTCCTGGGTGTGAAGACCCCTCTGCACCCACACTCACCTCAGACCAGCCCTGGTCATTGATGGACTGGTGCACCTGTGTCCAATCCAGGGAGATGGCAAACTGGAAAGCATCCACCAGCTCCTCGACCATCTCCTGGGTGCAGCTCTGCAGTGACAGTGCGCAGCAGTCAGGCCAGGGGGGATCAGGGGCCTGCCTGGACTTTGCCACAGTGGGAAACCCCAACACAGATCAGGCACAGAGCAGCATCTGCACAGACTCCACCAGGGAAGGAATGCGAGGCACCTTGAGGTCCTGGCATTCACATGCGGATAGAGGAGCTTGGTCCCCAGCACTCACCTTCCTCTCCTGCAGTCAAGATCTTGAGTACGAACATGACACACTGCCCTACTCCCACCATCTAGCTTCCTGCTCCTGCCCAGCCTGGATCCTCCTCATCCCCAACTTCCCTAACTCCACCTCCCCCCCACAAACACACAATGAGGGTCAAGGGGTGTGGGGCTGTCCTTTTGGGATCACAGTTCTGGCCTGACCTAGAGTGGCCTACCCTGGCCTACACTGTTACCTCATGGTTCCTCCTGCCAAAAGACCACACACATTCGAGGTGAGAGCTGAGCCAACGTCTAAAGTGACTTAAGACGCTTTCATTCTGGGCTTTATGGGAGCCAGAGCCTCGGAAAGTCACGGGACCACACGAGAACATCCTGCTGTGTTGAGTGTCTCCACTCAAATGAACTCGACAGGAGGCTGTGATTACAATGTGGGTGCCTGGTAACCAGAGTTCTAATTTCTGTTGGGCGCTGTCACCAAGGAAGTGAGGTCACTTCTTGAAGGTTCTATTACTTAGCCCCTTCCTTCAATGAGACCCACCCAAATCCCCCGCTAGGATCTTGGCTGCTCTCCCTCCTTGCCCATGTCATCTCCATCACTGTACACAAATACCCATCACCACCCACCCCACAGCTCGTTGGGAGTGGATCCAGGCCCCAGCTTTGAGGAGACAGAGCTGAGTTCAGACGTCTTTTTTCCTACCAGTTCTGTGTCCTGGAAAAGCTGCTGTGCCTCTCAAGATCTCCCCAGTCTCCCAAGCTGCACAATGAAGATTGCGCTAAAAACAGCTTCCTAGGGACCTCATCAGGTGTATATGCGATAATAAGTACAACACCTGTGGGCTGGTGTCACATGTGTCTAATGCACACACTTAGAGATGGAGGAAGTACAAGGAGTAGGACATCACATAGAATACCAGTCAGAACTTCTCTGGCTCCCAGATGTGTGATCTTTGGTAAGTCACTGCCGCTCTGAGCCTCATTTTCAGGTCTGCATCCTGAAGGGGTGGAAATTAGAGGAAATTCAGACATTGTGATCCACTGGCATTAAGCCTTCCACGGTCCCCTGTTTTACTCAGAATCAGTCCCAAGAGCCTCATGTTGACCTATGTGGTGGGAGCCTCCACAATATTCCCAATGCTCCCTGCCTCCTGAAGTGCACATCCTTGTGTCACCACTAAGTGGTCAGTATCTGGCTTCTGAACAACAGAACACAGCCAAGGTGATGGGATGTCACTTCCAAGTTTTAATTACAAAACGTCTGTCACTTCCCACTTACTGGCTTACTTGGGTTCCCTACTTACCTCCCTCCTTCTGTTTCCATCTCTCTCTCTCTTACTCTCGCTCTCACTTTCACTCTCTATCAAATCACCAGAACTGGGAGAGCAAGTGCTGATGTTTTCAGTTGCACTACGTAGAGGCTCCATAGGAGAGAACTGAGGGAGTGTCCAGCCAACAGACAGAGAGGAGCTCAGACTCTCGGTCCAAATAGATCCTGACAAAACCCATGTGAGTGATCTTGGGTGGGAATCCTCCCCCATTTGAGCCCTGTTGAGACCACAACCCTGCTTCACAGAGACTTTGAGGCAGAGGCACCCAGCTAAGCCATGCCTGATGCTTGGCTCACAGAAATTGCGAGAAGTTCAATATATGTACCTTGTAGGTGGCAGGTTTAGGAGTAATGTTGTCACAGAGGAACAGAAAGTAACAGTCTACCATGTCCCAGGATCCAGCCTGATCACCCTCCTCTCTCCACTCCTCTCTCTTCTCAGGCTCCCTCCAGCCACACTGGCCACATTTCTGACCTTCCCTGGTCAAACTCGCTTCTTCCTGTGAGTATCTGCACCAGGGAGCCTTCTCCTTGACACACTAACTGTTCCCATACATACGCAGGGGTCCTTACACTTGTCATTCTGGTCACAGCAAAGGTCTGAAATGCCTCAGGGGAACCTTTCAGAACCTCCTAGCACAGTCTCTACCATCACAAATCTCACATCCAGAAGAGCATTACATGATTTCCTCCTCCTTCCTCTCACTGAGATAAAATGAGTACATGAGGAAGGGCTGTCTGCTTTGGCTGAAGCAGAGGCAACTCCTTCTGGTTATACCAGGCACAGGACTGTCTCTTCCAGGCCAAATTTTTCCCACCACGAGTCCATTGTTTAAGGAAACCGTCATTCCCTCTCTTTCCCCAAGAACACAGTGAAGCATCCCCTCTCCCTGTGCTGAATCACCATAAACCAACAGCCAGAAGATAAGCACAAGGTTAAAACACCACCAGATCCTGAATTCAGTCACTGCTGAGACCTTCCCATCAATGTTTTCATTCAATGGTGACTCCTGAGGACACCTTTCCCCTGAGACCTACTCCCAGCCTGTCCTTAGCTTCTTATAGCAACACTGAGATTTCCTCAGAGTCCTCCCAACCTGGGCAAAAAACATTCTGAAATGTTCTCTGTATTAATTTTCAGGGACTGGGGACATTGGTAGGTGTAATTTGAGTGTGTATGTGCAGTAGTTTCTACGCATGTATTCTATTTTTCAGACAGATAAAATAGCGTGGCTACTCAATGCACCAAGAAAATGGAAAACTGATCAATTTTTTTCATGATGTGAAGTCTTTAGAGAGTAAATGTCATGGTTAAGAGCACAGAATATGGAGCTAACTCCTCATGTCCAAATTCCAGCTCAATCCCTTATTAGATATTTGTATTGACTGAGTTATTTACCTGATTGGTGCCTCAGTTTCTTCATCTCTCAGTTGTCAATAATGATCAGCATAACTATTTTGTAGGTTTATGGAGAGTATTAAAGGAGTTAATGTTTGAAAAATGCTTGGAACTCCTAGTGTATTACCAGTGCTGCATCTATATATTAGAAATAAAATTTAGAAATTCTTCTGACACTGCCTGTGAGCCCCAGATGGTGAGACTGTTGCCTGGATGTATGTAGAAAGCACTCCATGACATACGATGAATAAATGAGTGAACAACATTGGCAAATGCATTACCAATGTCATCTATGTCACCCTACAGGCATTCCCAAGCCGAACCACACACAAACATTCCTGCTCTGTCCTGCATCACATTCCCTGGAGGAATCACTGGGGCTCTTGGACCCTGGTAACCGTACCCACTAAAGGTTCTTTTCTGTCAGCAAGCCCCAGTCTTTGTCCAATTGCTGCAGCTCACAGGGTCTGTACTCTGATCCTTGTCTTCACTAGAGGGAGAAGTGCCATCCCCAGAGCTGGGCAGACACAGAGCCTGACCCTTGGAGAAAATGATTCCCTGGCCCTGGGGCAGGTAGAAGAGTATAGGGACAGAGTGGGATTTGGGGAAAATCCTCCAGGTGTTGTCAGAAGGGATGGAGGCAGGGGATGTGTCAGCAAGGACTGGTCAGGTTGGTGGGCCTTGGTGGTTAAATAGTAGGGGGGCTGGGAAGTTTCCTAGGTTCTAACATAATACAATCAATATGACGGTCATGAAATCAGAATCAGCCTAATTAAGGCCAAATTAACCCAATGTCAGCTGTTCCCTGACTCTCTAATCCAGTAGTGACTTATAATAAGGGTATTCGTGTTCTATCATCTCCTTTTCATTGATTGGCTAGAGTAATTATTCTTTACATAGCCTGTCTATTTTGACATAGTAAAGAAAAAGTGAGTTTTAAAACAACCCTCCTTGGAAAAGTCTCCCTAACATATTGAATTAATAGCAGAAGCCACGACAGGAAATTCACCACATATCTTGAGCTTTAGCCTCTGGTGTTAGATCTTCCTAACTGGTAAATTACCTTGACTTCTGCCTTCTTTCTTGAGATTAGTCCACTTAAGACTAAGAAGGAGTGCAACCTCATGCCATGTGAGAAGAGGTGGGATTCTAGGAAGAGGTTTGTTTCATTCTGTCAGTGTGTGTGTGAGCATGTGTGTGTGTGTATGACAGTTTTTGCTGCATCTTGCAGTGTGGGTCAGTGTAGACTCATTTTCTAGGGAAAAAATTTCCCTAACCAATGTCTCTGGACTTTATTTTCACTGATGGCTTCAACCGCACTGTCCAATAGTAACATTAAGCACTCTATATTATAGAATTTAATTTTTTTCTTAGTAGCCACATTTTAAAAAATGAAAGAAAACAGGTGAAACTAATTTTAATAGTATATTTTAACCCACTATAACCAAGATATCATCAATGTGGGTGCACTCTACACAAAACTTCATAATGAGAGAGTTTACATTTTTTTCCTGGGTTTAATAAATCCAGTGTGTACTTCCCACTTACAGCACAATCTCCATTTGTAAGTTGAGTTTTTTCAGACATATTCTCTGTACTGAGATTTAATGTTCACACTTGTCAAATAACAGTCACTAGGAGTGGGGTGGATGATAATTTCACTACTGACTTAAGCTCTAATGGAGCTATGAACATCAACTGGTCAATGGGCTAATCAAATGAATAGTCATATAGTACAGAAGAATGGTATCATTTGGGATTTAGAAAAAGACTGGGGACAGTGTGTCCTGACAGGGAGCACCAGGGATTTTGTTGTTGAGAGAGACAAGGACAAAATCAGAATAAAGTCATACTCATAAGTGTCTAACAACATGGGGGAGAAGAAATGACATGCAGTAGTCCTGAGTTTTGACCTCGAGCTTTCTGTTCTTGACCCAAATCTCTTTGATGATGTCCCAGGACACAGGTCGCAGGGAGAGAGGGAGGGTAGAAGTACAAGGCATCTGACATAATTGTCCTGGGAAGGCAGGCTTCGTTTATCACTCTGATCCACGTTCACAATTTATTTTTATAGGGTAAGAGGAAAAGAAGTATGGTGGTCAAATCATCACAGAGGAAGCGACATGATTGTGGAAACCAATCCAACCCAAAGCCTGGTTTGAGCATCTCCATCCCTTTGAGGATGTCCAGTTACATATTCAAGAGGCCAGTTACTAGAATCTCATCCTATCCTGACAATGAGGTCAGATGCCATCAAAGGGAGGAAACCTTGGAGCAGCCCCAACAACTCTGCTGGCAGAAGAGACTGCAAGGTCTCCAGGCCTGCAGAGTGCAGAAAACTGTTAAGTCCTTTGGACCTTGCCAAAGCCCTGCTGAATCTTGCACCTAGTTGCACAGGTGCATCCCTGCCAGGTGTGCTCGCAGGTGGTCTGAACTCCAGTCCCATGCCCACCCCTGCCTGGTCTTCAGATTCAGCAGAGACGATCCCAGGAGCTGCTCTGTCCATCCCACAGCTCCATTGCAAACAACTTCTGGTGACTGAGGAGGATATCAGGAAACAGGAAGAGAAAGTGAAGATGGCAAGAGAGAGACTGGCGGTAGCACTCATGCAGACAGACTTCAGAGCGAGGCAGGGAGAGTGAGGGGCCAAGAAGGACGTCCCGACAAACACGATGAAGAAAAGACAAAACGGTACAGATGACATGGAGCTCACACTACATGAATGCCTCTGCAGGGGTCCTGATGTCTTCTTGCTTTGAGCTCTTGAAACTTTAATATATAACAATACTTTTCTTTTCTTTGATCCCTTTGCATTACAGAGAAGATACAGACAGTGATCCTTCTGAGGTGAGAGATTGGGTTTCAGGTGAGGAGAGAAAGGAAATCTTTCTTTCTCATTTTGTTCTCTCATTTTCCTTTCCTGAGTGTTATGCATTTGTATTTTAAGATCAACAGAGAGTTATCACAGTCAGAGGATTCTTTCGAGTTTTGCCCTCACAGTCACAGAGAAAACCTACATAGTCCAAATGGATTGTCCTTTTTGTGTAATATTCCAATAGATTCCAACATAATATTTCACTAAAGAGCTGTTATATCTGTCTTCTCAAAAAAGACACTTACTTCTGGGTCTCTATTTTTCTGGTATTTGTTGCATGTTGAATCACAGCCGCACATAATGAAATACTGGATTTTCCCTTTTTTTAGATTTATATGTGTTGGAAATTTCATTCATGAAAATTGATATGCCATTGTGGTATCATGCTGTCAGGAGAACGACTATTTTCAGCATCACAAGTCTCACAATAAGCCAGTGTGTTGGGATTTGTCTATTTGCCTGATCGAGTATGTTGCACTCTTCAAATCCTCTTTATCATTACTTACTTTTGTCCCACAGATTTATCAGTTTCTGAGAGCAATTTGTTAAACAATAATAGAGTATCTTAGTATTTATATCTTCCCTAAAAAATGAGTTATTTTTTAGCTAAATCTTCTCTCCTCTATTCTTCCATGTGGTAATCATCTGGAATTTTGGTTCGAATGTGTTTTTAATGTCTTGTTTTAAAACTAATACTAAATTAGACAGACTGTTTTTTCTTTTCCTCGTGACTCCTGTTATGTTTTCCTGGGTTCACATTTCTTCTTCCTGATGTACATTCTTTACCGCTTCTTTCACTGCAGGTCTGTGGGAGGTCAACTTTGAGTCTGTTTGTAGGTCAGATAACGTCTTTCTTTCTTTGACACATAGTTTGAATAGGAGTTTATTTAAGCTCTGTACTAATTATTTTCCTTCTTTGTCAAGTTATTTAATATTTCTGAGCCTCCATATCTTTAGTTTAAAGTGGGAATAAAACCCTAAAAATTGTGACTGTAACTGAGATAATACACACAGAGCTTGCCAGTCATGTTGCTTAGCAGAAATTAGTCAATAATGATACCTATTATTAATCATTATAATGATATTATTATAATAATGTAATATATAATAATATATTAATGTATAATAATAATTAAACATTAATTTATAATTATAATGTACAGTGTATAACATGTAATGTATGCAACGATTAATAATATTATTAATCATTATAATCTTCAAGTGTGCATTCTCAGAGAATCACTGCTTAAGACTGAGAATGTGAAGCTCACACACAAAAAGTCTGAGAGAGTGCCATGACTGTGACTTTAATTCTCAGCCCTTGGGTGTCTTCAGCTGTGGTCGTCTGCACAGTGTGTACAGATAATGTAATCTGTTCCCACAGACCCACTGCAGAACAGCGCAGCCTGCCTCACGCCTGGGATGCTCTGGGCTGCTTGTTGGGGAGCATCTGCTGTGAGGCTAATTGGACTCTGTACAGAGAAAGATGAAAAAAGACTCTTTCTTTTCCCTCAGTTTTCTCCCCCCGAGTTTTATTCACTTTTACATCCAGAACAGATACTCTCTTCCCAGAGCCTTGGTGTTACTCTGAGATTCAGGCTTCCCAGACACCTAGTCATTTCAGCTCCCAAGGCCCAAGGTGACTGCAGAGTCATGTCTCACCCACTCCTCCCAACTTGGCCTGTTTCCCATCATGGAGGACCCATGAGTGGGGAGAGGAGCCATCGAGGGAGATTGATCTGGAAGTCCTGGTGAATCTGAGCTTCAGAGAATGAAGCAGAAAAGGGGAACCTGAGACTGTCAGGCCTTCAGTGGGGGAGGAATATGGAGGAACTGAGAGAGGTGTGATGGCTGCACAGAGTGAAGGGGAGGGATATTTCAAAGTTTCCTAAGAAGGGAAACCTTGCACTGAAGTGGGGATTCGATTTTACATGATGGCAATATCTGTGCTGGTTTCACCAATTCTGGTGTCCCTGAGGGATGAACTGGTGTGACACCACAGGACAGAAATTGTAGTCATTTTCAGGACTTAAGGAAGGTGAAATCTTTCAGCATAGTCCCCTGTAAGCCAGTTAGGGGCCAAGTCTAGAAAAGCTCGGAGCCTGTGTCCGTCCAATGTAGGTTCGTTGTGTTCCAGTCAAGTTCCTCTGGACACCAGCTGGGAAAACCAGACATCAGACCTAGTCAGATCTAGTCATCGCAGCTTCCGTAGGTCGCCATGAGGCAGGTAATAGCCCAGGCGTCGTCCTTGGACCTCACAGTTGCCCTCCTTCTTCCACTGACAGACAGTGACTTGTGAGGTGAGGAGAGTGCATCAGAATGGTCCAGTCAGCTGCCCAGTATGGGAGACTCCAGGGGAAGGAGATGCCAAAGCCACAGAGACCCGATGCCTCCTATGTCCCCCTCTTCCTTTTTTCCACTTAATTTTCACCCTCAGTACTCTTTACCTCCCCTTTTCCCTCTTTTGGCTCTCTCTCCCTCTCTTTCCCCTACGTGTTCTAGCATAATTGAGGTATTAACGACATACAGTAAACTGCATACATTTAAAGTGAACAATTTGATACATTTTGATTATAACTTATTGAACCATCACCACAATCAGGAACAGGAACACACATCCATCCCAAATTTCCTCATGCTCATTTTAATTCCTCCTTCCCTGCCGTTTGCAAACACATTCTCATTCCCAGGCAACCAGTGATCCGGTCTATGTCCCTATAGATTTTCCTGTATTTTCCAAGAATTTTTATAAATGGGATCATATACTATGTACTCATTTTTTACTGGCTTCTTTCACTCAGCGTAATTATTCTGAGATTTATGCTTGTCATTGCATGTACTATGAATTCATTCCTATCCCCAACCCTTCCCTGGCAGCACTGTACACACGCCTGAGTGCTTCCCAGGTTGGCATGAGAGCCAATAGTACTGCTGCATCCCCAAAAGAAGGACTGCGTCTTGGTGCAACTCTAGGAGGGGTTGGCGGCAGCCCTGGACCTGCACATGAATGCTTTCCTGGATGGTTGCAAAGCCCACCGTGCCACTGCAGTCCCAATGATTGGGGAATGCTCAGAACCCGTGAAGAAGCCCCACCCGTCAAGCACAGAGGCTGGTATGAGCATAAGAAAAGGCAGCAGCAGATATACGTGCACATGCAAATGCTTTCCGAGATGGCACAAATACCCATAGTAGTGCTGCGGTCTCACAACTGGGTACATGTGTCTGTGTAGCAGCAGCTCTGAGCCCATTGGGAATGCTTTCCCAGCGGGTGAGAACAGCCACTGTACCCACACATCTTCCAGCATATGGGGTGGGATCAGGGACACAGCTCATGCTTCCCCCACAGTGGTAGCAGGTGGAATCTGTGACCTGATACTACCACAAATATGCAGGCAAAAGATTAGTTCATCAAACAGCATAAGAAACCTACAGTAACAATTCAGAGCAGAAGGAAATGACAAATCTCAAGAAATGAACCTTGAAGTCACAGAAATTTACAATCTAAATGACAGAAAATTCAAAATAACTGTCATAAAGAAACTCACCAAGTTACAAGAATGTTCAGACAGTTCAATGAACTCAGGAATAAAATTAATGAGGAAAATGAATACTTCATTAAATACACTGAAACTATTAAAAAAAACAAGCAGAAATTCTGGATATGAAGAACATAATTAATGAGATAAAAAAGAATCTAGAATCCTTAAAAAATAGAGCTGATATTATGGATGAAAGAATTAGTGATTTAGAGGATAGAAATATAGAAATGCTTCCAGTGGACGAGGAGAGAGAACTCAGATTTTTAAAAAATAAAGGAATTCTTGGAGAAAAATATGACTCAATTATAAAAGCAACATAATAATTATACGTATTCCAGAGGGAGAAAAGAGGGAGAAAGGAGCAGAGAGCTTGTTCAAAGAAATAATAGCTGAGAACTTCCCAAACCTGGGGAAGAACCGGACCTACAAGTACATGAAGCCAAGAGAACGCCTAATTACATCAATGCTATAAGACCTTCTCCAAGGTATATAATAGTAAAATTGGCAAAAGCCAATGACAAAGAAAAAATATTAAGGGAAGCAAGATAGAAGAAAATAACCTACATAGGAACCCCTATCATGCTTTCAGCATATTTCTTGGCAGAAACTTTACAGGCAAGGAAATAATGGAATGATATATTAAAAACACTGAAAGACAAAAACTTTCAGCCAAGAATACTGTATCCAGTGAAATGATCCTTATGATACAATGGAGAAATAAAAGTTTTCCCAGATAAACAAAGGCTGAGGGATTTCATTGCCACTAGATCTCCCATACAAGCAATGATCAAGAATGCCCTCATACCTGAAACAAAAAGAAGGCAAATGTCTACAAATCTTTGACCAGAGTGATAAAAAGACAGACTAAATCAGAAAGCTACAGCTGTGTTTCACAACAGGGTAGCAAATACTTAATTATAACTTAAAAGAAGGGAAGGAAAGCATCAAAAGTAACTACAAACACTTCAACTTAGTCACAAATGCACAACTCAAAAATGAATAACTTGTGACAACAATAACTCAGAAGGAGAAGAGGAAAGAGATGGAACCTGCTTAGGCTAATGGAGATAAGAGGCTTTCAGAAGATGGACTATGTCATCTATGAGATCTTCATACAAACCTCACAGTAACCAGCAAACAAAAAATCAGAGCAGAGCCATAGATCATAAAAAAAGAGAAAACCTCCACAGAAAACCCCCAAAATGAAATGGTAGTCAGAAACACAAAGGAAGAGAAACAATGGAAATATAGATTAGGTGGGATTAAGTCCTCATGTATCAGTAATCACTCTAAATGTAAATCGATTGAATTCTCCAATCAACAGACACAGAGTGGTGGCGTGGATTAGAAAACAAGACCCCACAATATGCAGCCTCCAGGAAACACATCTCAGCTCTAAAAACAAACAGGCTCAGAATGAAGGGATGGGAGACAATACTCCAAGCAAATGGCAAATAAAACAAAGTAGGTGTTGCCATACTTATATCAGACAAAGCAGACTTCAAGATAAAAAAGACTATGAGAGACAAAGAGGGGCAGTATATAATGATAAAGGGGACTTTCCACCAAGAGGACATAACACTTATAAAGATGTATGCACCTAACACAGCAGCACAAAAGAATATAAAGCAACTATTAATAGACATAAAGGGAGAAATTAACAGCAACACAATAATAGCAGGGGACCTGAACACCCCACTTACATCCATGGATAGATCATGCAGAGAAAGGCAACAATAGTGGAATTAAATGAAACATATGATCAGATGATCTTAATCGATATAGAGAGAGCATACCCTCCCAAAACAGCAGAATACACATTCTTCTTAAGTGCACATGGAACATTCTCAACGATAGACCATATGTTGTGAAACAAGGCAAGCCTGAATAAATTTAAGATTGAAATCATATCAAGCTTCTTTTCTGACCACAATGCTATGACACTAGAAATCAACTACAAGAAAAAAGATGGGGAAGTCACATATATATGGAGACTAAAGAACACACGACTGAAGAAACATTGGATCAATGAACAAATCAAAGGAGAAATCAAAAAATACCTGAAGACAAATGAAAATGAAAAGACAACAAAACAACTCTTATGGGATGCAGCAAAAGCAGTTCTAAGAAGGAAATTCATAACAATACAAGCGCACCTCAACAAACAAGAAAAATACCAAATAAGTAACCTTAAACTACACCTAATAGAACCAGAAAATGAAGAACAAATGAAGACCAAAGTCAGCAGAATGAGGGAAATAATAAAAATTAGAGCAGAAATAAATGAAATAGAGACTAAAAAAACATTAGAAAGGATCAATGAAACAAAGAGCTGGTTCTTTGAGAAGATTGAAACAAAACTGACAGACCCTTAGCCAGACTCACTAAGAAAAAAAGAGAGAAGGCTCAAAGACATAAAATTAGAAATGAAAGAGCAGAAATTACAACAGATACCACAGAAATCCAAAGGACAGTAAGAGAATACACTGAACAACTTACATGCCACCAAATTGGATAACCTAAAAGAAATAGATAAATTCATACAACCTCCCAAAGCTGACTCAAGAAGAAATAGAATAAATGAACAGACCAATCACAAGTAAAGACATCGAAATTGTCATCAAAAAACTCCCAAAAAACAAAAGTCCAGGACCAGATGGCTTTTATGGAGAATTCTACACAATATTCAAACAAGATTTAATACCTATGCTTCTCAAACTATTCGAAACAGTTGAAGAAGATGGAACACTTCTTAATTCATTCTATGAGGCCAACATCACCCTGACAGCAAAAGCAGGCAAGGATAGCACAAAGAAGGAATATTATAGGCCAATATCACTGATGAACACAGATGCAAAAATCCTCAGCTAAATATCAGCAAATCGAACACAGCAATATATTAAAAGAATAATATAAGATGATCAAGTGGAATTTATACCAGGGATGCAGGGATGGTTCAACATCCGCAAATCAATGTGATACACCACATTAATAAAATGAGGAATAAAAATCACATGATCCTCTCCACAGATGCAGAGAAAGGATTTGACAAGATCCAACATCCATTTATGATAAAAACTCTCAATAAAATGGGTATAGAAAGAAAGTACCTCAACACAACAAAGGTCATATATCACAAACCCACAGCCAACAACATACTTAATGGTGAAAAACTTAAAGCCATTCCTCTGAGAACAGGAAGAAGACAAAGGTGCCCACTCTCGCCACTCCCATTCAACATAGTACTGGAGGTTTTGGCCAGAGCAATTAGGCTGGAAAAAGAAAAAAAAGGAATCCAAATTGGAAAGGAAGAAAGGAATCTCTTGCTGTTTGCAGATGAAATGATTGTAAATATAGAAAACTCTAAAGAATCCATCAGAAAACTATTAGAAATAATCAACAATTACAGCAAAGTTGCAGCATACAAAATCAACTTACAAAAAGCAGTTGCATTTCTATACTCTAATAATGAACTAACAGAAAGAGAACTCAAGAATACAATCTCATTTACAATTGCAACAAAAAGAAAAAAGTGTCTAGGGATAAATTTAACCAAAGTGGTTAAAGACCTATACAATGAAAACTATAAGACATTATTGAAAGAAATCAATGATGATCTGAAGTAATGGGAAGATATTCCATGCACATGGATTGGAAGAATAAACACAGTTAAAATGTCCATATTACCTAAAGTAATCTACAGATCCAATGTAATCCCTATCAGAATCCCAATGACATTCTTCATAGAAATAGAACACAGAATCCTAAAATATATATGGAATAACAAAAGGCCTCAAATAGCCAAAGCAATCCTGAGAAGAAAGAACAAAGCTGGAGGCATCACAATCCTAACTTGAAAATATATTACATAGCTATAGTAATGAAAATGGCATGGTACTGGCACAAAAGCAGACTCATAGATGAATGGAACAGAACCGCAAGTCCAGACAGAAAACCACACATCTGTAGTCAGTTAATCTCGCACAAAGGAGCCAAGATCATACAATGGAGAAAGGAAAGTCTCTTTAATAAATGCTGTTGGGAAAACGGGACAGACACATGCAAAAGAATGAATGTAGATCATTATCTTCCACCATACACAAAAATTAACTCGAAATGGATAAAAGACTTGAATCTACCACTTGAAACCATAAAACTCCTAGAAGAAAATATACGCAGTACAGTCTTTGACATCGGTCTTTGCTGCACACTTCCCAATACCATGTCTACTCAGGCAAGGGAAAGAAAAGAAAAAATATACAAATGGGACTACATGAGACTAAAAGCCTTCTGCAAGGCAAAGGAAATGATGAACAAAATGAAAAGACAGGGCCGGCCCCGTGGCTTAATGGTTAAGTGCGCACGCTCCTCTACTGGCGGCCCAGGTTCGGATCCCGGACGCGCACAGACTCACCACTTGTCCGGCTATGCTGAGGCCACGTCCCACATACAGCAACTAGAAGGATTTGCAACTATGATATACAACTATCAACTGGGACTTTGGGGGGCAAAAAAAGGAGGAGGATTGGCAATAGATGTTAGCTCAGAGCCGGTCTTCCTCAGAAAAAAAGAGGAGGATTAGCTCGGATGTTAGTTCAGGGCTGATCTTCCTCACAAGTAAAAAAAAAAAAAAACACCAAAAGACAACCCACCAACTGGGAGAAAATATTTGCAAATCATATATCTGACAAGGGGTTAATCTCCAAAATATATAAACAACTCATACAACCCAACAACAAAAAAACGGACAATCCAATCTAAAAATGGGCTGAGGATATGAACAGACATTTTTCCAAAGAAGATATATGGAAGGCCGTCAGACACATGAAAAGATGTATAACATCATTAATTATTAGGGATAGTCAAATCAAAACTACAATGAGAGTTCACCTTACACCTGTCAGAATGGCCATAATTCCCAAGACAAAAAATAACAAATGTTGGAGAAGATAAGGAGAAAAGCGCACCCTCACACACTGCTGGTGGGAGTGCAAACTGGTGCAGCCACCAGGGAAAACAGTATGGAGATTTCTCAAAAAAACAAAAATAGAAATACCATACCTTCCAGCTATCCCTCTACTGGGTATTTATCCGAAGAAATTGAAATCAACATTTCAAAGAGATTTATGCACCCCTGCGTTCACTGCAGCATTATTCACAATAGCCAAGACATGGAAGTAACCCAAGTGCCCTGCTACAGATGAATGGATAAAGAAGATGTGGTATGTATTAAATACA
This sequence comes from Ceratotherium simum simum, assembly GCF_057802395.1. Taxonomy (NCBI): domain Eukaryota; kingdom Metazoa; phylum Chordata; class Mammalia; order Perissodactyla; family Rhinocerotidae; genus Ceratotherium; species Ceratotherium simum. The sequence continues at coordinate 7,323,080 of NW_028261259.1, forward strand.
ATGGAATTCTACTCAGCCAGAAAAAAAAGACAAGATCGTCCTGTTTGCAACAACCTGGATGGACCTTGAGGGTATGATGTTAAATGAAATAAGCCAGACAAAGACAAATATGCATTATTTCACTCATATGTAGAAGATAAACATACACAAGAATAAAGAGAACAGATTAGTGGTTTCCAGAGGGGAAGGGGGCTGGGTGTTGAGTGAAAGAGTTAAATGGGCACATATGCATGGTGATGGATAAAAGTTAGACTACTGGTGCTGAGCACGATGCAGTCTATACAGAAAGTCACAAATAATAATGAACACCCGAAATTACACAATGTTAAAACCCTTTATAATTTCAATAAAATAATTAAAAAAGAAAAAATAATTCATTCTATTTTATGGTTGAATAGTATTCCAAGGTGGGGATATACCACACTTTGCATATCCGTTCACCAGTAGATGGACATTTGTGTTGTTTTCCGTTTTTGTCTACTATAAATAGGTTGTTATCAACACGTGTGTACAAGTCTATGTATAGACATATGGGTTTATTTCCCTTGGATGGATTCCTAGGAGAGGAATGTCTGGGTAGACGTATGGAATTATTAAAGACACATCCAAGCTATTTTTCACCAGCACTCGATGACAGTTTCAGTGACTTGACATCTTCAACAACACTTGCTATAGTCAGTCTTTTTAATTATAGCCATTCTCAAGTGTGGTGGAATCTCATGATGACTGTCACTTACATTTCCCCAATGACTCATGTTGTGAAGGAGAAAGCAAGCCACGCACAGACTGGGAGAAAACATCTGCAAAACATATCCCTAGAAAAGGACGTGTATTTATAGTATATAAAGAGCTCTTACAACCAATAGTAAGAAGACAAGCAACACGTCATGTTTTACCAGGAGACAGCAGGTCAGGCCTGTATAAGCACCAGGAGTCCTGCCAAGAAGATGAGGATGAGGGCCCAGAAAAGGAGGTCTGAGGAGACAAGTGGTGGGGTGAACCACCTCCTGTCATCGCCCCAGGACTCCTGCTGACCCCACTGTGCCTCAACCATCCTTGACAAGGGTTGGCCAACTTTCCTCATCATCCAAAAACCTGCTCACCTGGTTCTCTTCGATGAGGCACAGCATCAAGATACTCGCGTTCTACCCTGGGCTGGGGCTTCCTGCAGGCTTACCAGGCTTCACAATCAAGGTGTCATCTCTGTTGGGAGAATATTCTGGAAGTGAATAAAATGGAGAATGCATGTGAGTGTGTTTCACTTTTTTTAATATAACTTTTTAGACACACAGAAAAATAAATGGAACAGTCTCATAAACATCCATCATCTAGATTTACCAATGTATATTCCATCCAATTAAAACAATATTTCCTCAATGTATAAATTATTAACACTTGCCACACTTGATTCATCCCACGTATTCAATGAATTATTAAAGTCAAGTAGACATCATGATGTTTCACCCCATTTTAGTTCCATCTTTAAAAAGTGAGCACACTTTGCTACAAAATCCAAGGCCATTATCACAGAACAAAAGTGTAATTAATTAAACCAAATTCATACCTCTGGGCACAGATGAGTGAATTTGAATGGACTTTCTTACAACGGCCGTGGGGAGAATGGGTCATCACAGTTGGCAAGCCTATGGGATCTCTCTAAATTTGTAAATTCACACTGAATAGTGTTCTTCCATGCCTAGAAACACATCATCCCCTTCTCCTTTATCTATTTGCTTAATATTCATTTTCTAGGATTAACCTACAATGTAATTTCCTGCAGGAAGTCTTTTCTGTTTTCCGCCTGCAAGTATGAGTTTGTTCACATCAAATAATTGATAAGTTTCAATTCTCTATTCTTGTTATTGCCAGCTACAACATAAACTCCAGGAGGGTAGGACACACAGCACCCAGTGGACATGGGGGGAGGGGTGCAGGTCCCCCTAGGTGTACCTCTATCCAGACAACCACTTAGAGGTGTGCTGTCTGATATGCAGCAGCAACAAGTCTCTTTTTGAATTAAAATTAACTTTAGTTAAATAAAATAAAAATTCTAGTACCTCAGTAACATTAAAAATCAGTAACAATAAAGACGAGTCACAATATCATCCTTCGAGCACTCAACAGTCACATGTGGCTATGCACTGGACAGCACAGATATAGAACATTCCACCACTGCAGAAAGTTCTAGAGCATTGGTGCTCATCTAGAGTGGGACTTGGCAAACTATAGCCTGTGGATCAGGAAACACATCCACCCCCAAACCTGTAAGTCTGCTTCACACACAGCTGGAGGCCCTCACTGACCATCTGGCCCAGTGGATTTCAGTGCAGAGATAAGGAAACAAATGTCCAGAGAGGGGCGGTGACTAGTTTAAGGTCACAGAGCTGTCTAGGAGAAGGTGAGGGCCACCTATATTACACTGGCGTCCTTTTCTCTCTCTCAATGGTGGTGAAAGACTGGGGGACTGTGCCACCACCTGCCAGCCTGAGAAAGTTCAATGCTCTCTCAGCCCCAGGCATCCAGAGTCCCCAGAAAGGCCTCACTTCCTTTCCCAATGACCAGGGAACCTTACCATCCCCAAGGACACTCTTCCTGTCCAGGGTCAAGTTCTGCAGCTGGGTACCATTCTGGGTCAGCCACAGGAAATCCTCATAGATGGCAACTCTGTCCAGTTTCTGTGCCAAGGTGGCAAGGTACACAGGGAGTCCACTCCAGTGTAGTTACTTTGGGGGACAGACTTGGAAGGGCACAAAGGATGAACAAGGGTGTCTGGAATTCTACCCTGATTTTAGATACCCTGCTTCTGGGTCCTGTCCAAAAGAACTTTCTGCAGTATTGTAAACATTTGTCTGCACTCCCAAATACACTCATTATTAGCCCCATGTTGTTATCGAGCACTTAAAATGTGGCTAGTGTGTGTGAGTGAGGAACTGAATTTCTCATGTAATTTAATTTCAAGTACGTAATATATAAATAAATAACCACAGGGAGAACATTTTTGAAACTTTGGAGTAAGGACTTTTGAAAATGCATAAAAACAATGAGAACACTGGTAAAAATGGTCAAAATCAACTTTTCAGAAGCCTAGAAATTAATCAAAGGCTTGTAAGAATCTGAAGAGGGTTTAGTGAAGACACACGGTGGAATCTTGATAAAGGTAGCAAATTTTGTGGCACTATAACTTTCACTATTCCCATCCTGCTCTCACAATATCCTCCATAACTTTGAAAACCATTAGTCTTAGAACCATGGTAGCTGAGACAACTAGCAGCCAAGCAGCCGTAATGGGTTTAGAGCTCTGAAAAAACCATCCCCATCGAACTGTCACTAGCTGACCTGCCTGGCAGCTCCCTGAAAAAGCCCCATGTTCAGGGCTTGTCCTTACTTGACTCAGAGTTGCCCAGGGTGGAATGTAGGTCCCCAAGGCACTTGGTAAAAACAATCAGCGCTAATTGTTTTCTATTGTAGTGGCCTGAGGGAGTGATTCCAGCTGAGGCAGGTAAGATGTGAGCCAAAAACTTAGAAGAAAAATTGGGGGAATGAGATGTCCACAGGGGGCTTTGAAAGCTGCAGTGTATTTGTGGGCATCTAGAAGGCCACAAAGGCTCAGGGATGTGGCAGGCCCAGGACAGACTTGAGAACATCTTAATCTCTCACCTCTAGTTGAAGGGTTGGCTTAATATCTGAAAACTTGATTATGTAATACACCATATTAATAGAATAAGGGCCAATACCACGTATTTTCAACCATATATATAGAAAAGAATTTCACAAAATACAACGTTCTTCATGCCTAAAAAAGAAAACACTCAACAAATTAGGAATAGAAAAAAACTTTCTCAACTTATAAATAGCATCGATGAAAAACCCAAGGCTAACACCATATTCAATGTGAAAGACTGAAAATTTCCCCCTAAGACCAGGGACAAGACAATGATGTCTTCCCTCATCTCATATGTTAATAACAGGTACTACAGGTTCTAATGAGGGCAATTAGGCAAGAAAAAGGAATAAAAGAAACCCAGATTGGAAGGGAAGAGGTAAAACTATTAGTTTTGCAGAGGAGAAGACATTGTATATACAAAAACCTAAAAAATACAACCCCCCCACACACAATATGTGAATCGTACCCCAATGGTTTATAAAAAATTTAAATTGCCCCATGTGGTTAGTGGCTTCACTATTGGAGAGCACAGTTAGACTGCTGATATTTGTTGAAAGTCTCCAGAAGAGGAGGAGGAGGAGGATGCTGGAGGTTGGTGGCCTCAAATATTAATGCTTTTCTCAACCCCCGAAAACCTATGGATGGAGATGGTAGGATTAGCTAACAGGGATGTGGGGGAGAATGGGCACCATGTAAGTGACTTCCAGATCAAGGATGTGTCACGGGAGCTCAGAGCCATCAGCCATCAGCTCAACCAATGCTTCCAATCTCCTCAACCTACATCAAGTCGGTGACCAGGCAGGAGTGGAATATGTCTCACAGCTGGCTGCCTCTGTAGAGCTTGGTGACCTAGAACAAATGGGAGGGAGAGCGGGTGAGATGGATGTCTCCTGGGGACGCAGGGGGCCACTGGAGCCAGTGAAAGATCACAGACCTTGGGGCAAGGGAGACCTGACTTCAAATCCTGGCTCTGCCCCTAACTCATTGTGTGACCTTAGGCAAAATACTCCCCTTTCTGAGCTTCAGTTTACCCATGTGAGAAATGGGGAAGGCAGCTAGGACATCACCTCTGGAAAGTGAGAGAATCCAGACACGCAGGGAAAGTGAAGGATTGAAACAATAATGTAACAGATGTAAGTCAGGCAGAGGAATGAGGGTGCTCTCAGGGCAAGGAGAGACGGGAGAGGGGAGACCCCACCTGGTCCTGGGTGTCTCTCTGCAGGGCGGTGTACTCCGAGGATGTGGGCTCCGGGTTGCTGAGGTTCCAGCTGATGCTGCAGAAATGTAGCTGGTCCTCTCTCTGCATGCATAAACTCCAGGGTGCAGAGCCTGGAGCCACTGAGAGGAAGAGCAGACAGGTGGAGACTCTCAGCTCCCAGCACAGAGGCATGGTGGCCCACGGGGTCAGGGTGGTGGGTGCAGACAGCGTCCACACTGGTGGCTGCACCATCCTTCTCAGGCCTGGGGAGAGAGGGACGTGGCGAATCTAGAGAGAGGTCCTGAAACCTCTGGGGTTTGGGCCAGAACAGGAAGGAGGAAATGGGAGGTGAGTGGGGAAACTGAGAGAGGGGTGGTCACAAAAGTGGTCATTAAGGGCAAGTGCTCAAGGGAGGGCCTTACCTGAGGGAGACCAGTCTGCCACTCAAGGAGAAGGGGCCCAGGCTGCTCTTCTTGAACAAGGATCCAGCTGGGGAGGAAGGAGGAGGAGGAGGAGCAGGAGGGACAGGGGTTGGGGGAGGGGCTGGGTGGGATTTAACCCACCAGGAGCTGCTGGGACCAGGGTCTCACCAGGCTCTGCAGGACCCTCTCAGTGGAGTTGAACGTGGCTGAGCTGTTGCTCCTGTCTGATGAATACCAGAAAGTGGAGATGGTGACATTGACTGTGAGGGTCTTCAGGTTGTGCCCCAAAGCTGCAAGACGAGAGGGAGAGCGATGGCCATCACTGAGAGCTGGCCTGAGACCGCACCAGAGTCCTGCACTCATTATCATCTGCCGTCTTCTCTCACAGTGGCACCACCACCCACCCGTGTGGTCACCCAAGTCAGAACCAGCATATCTGCTCAGCTCCTCCTCCCTCCCAGTAACACCCATTCACCTTGCACACTTGTCCTCACATAAACTCCATCCCTGTCCCAACTCAAGTCTTAACTTCCTTCACCCAGACCAACACCCCAGCAGGCACACTGGATGCTCTGTCTAAAGGATGTTCTACATGGACTACTAGAAGAATCTTTCTGAAATGAATACCTCACTAGGGCCACCACTGCTCTAGTACCACCCATGGCTCCCTATGGTCTTCAGTGTTTAGTTCAACCTTCTTGACCTGGCACTCAAGGCTCTACTCAATCTGGCTCCTGCTGACCTTTCAGTCTCATTTTATCCATCTACTGCGAGTTAAACTTCATGCTTCACGCAACCCAAATTCATTTCAATTCTCCCCATACGGCATGATGTTTCTGGCTGGAGCCTTTGCTCATGGATTCCCCTCTGTCAGGAAAACTCTTCATCCTCTATTTGCTAGGGTCCGTCCTAATCATTCTTAAAGACTCCATTCAGGTGAAACTTTCTCTAGCAAGCTCTTCCCCTCCAAATTATGCCAGATGCCACTCCCCGAAACCTCCCACATTGTGTTATAATGGTGTGTTAATTCACAAGACTAGGGGCTCTCTGAGGGCTGGCCTTAGACTGAATCGTTGGTATAATCTTTGTGATCAGCATGATTGTCCTAAAACCAGAATTTCACACCCTGGCTTCCCAGCTCCTGGATCACAACTGGCTGGTAGGTGCTGGAGAGCTTCTCTTGGAAAGGAAAAGGCACCCCCAGATACCTGTGGTGGCTTCTGGTGGCACAGGTGATGATCAAGTATGCAGGGATGTGGTGGTCAGCTAGGGAGCTATGGAGAGGGCTGTCATCAGGGAGGGATAGAGTGGGAGGAGCTTCCAAGCTCACCCAGTCTCCAGCAGTGGCTGTCCCAGGACCACCATTCACAGGTGAAGCATAAATGAGAGTGAGGGGACGGGTCCCTGTGTGAGTAGAGGGATGAGCAAGCCTGTGGATGAGAGGAGCCCAAGAGAGTGAGATGGGTGAATAAGAGAGACTGAACACAGAGGAGAGAGAGATGGACGGGCAGAAAACTGGACAGACGGATGGGATACCTGGAAAAGGAGGACCAAGGGCGGGGCTTCAGGAGAATAAAAGTGAAAACCATGTGGGGTCAGAATGTGGTAGAGAACATGTCTGTGTCTAAGGCTTTCTCACCCTGGGCTGGGACTCTCCACCAGAACCCAAGAGAGAGAGAAGGGATGAGTTAGGGCCCTTCCAGGTCCTTCCCTCACCAAGGACAGCGGGTGAAGGAGAACAAGTGCTCCCCAACCCCAAATGCGATGGGACCCAGGACATCAGGGCCAGGAATACTCACTGGTGGTAGTCGGGGCTGCAGCTCCATAGGTATAACCTGTGGAGAGAAGGCGAGAGGAGCTGAACGAGGGTTGGGGTGAAAATAAAGGATTAAGGGTGAGGGAGGATGTAGGGACGTTTGTGGGAAAAGCAGAAGGAAAAGCAGAGGGGAAGAGGGGAGAGGTGTTCAGGGGGGTGGCAACGAGGTGGAAGGTGGCTGAACCCAGCGGTCACACCGTGATGAGAAGACTGAACCCCGACCAGAAGGAGAGAGAGATGGATCAAAACTCACTTTAGAGCAACGGAGGCAACACGGAACTTTGACTGGCAGAGAAAGCATGGCTGTAGCCCAGCCCCTCACCACTGGCGTAGATGCTGTCCCTGTCCAGGGTGAGGGAAACCAGGTGGGTGACGCCCAGGTTCTCATGGCTCAGCTCCCAGTAGAGTCACTCTCTGTCCAGCCCGGGACCGGCGGGGCTCAGAGTGGAAGGTGCAGACGGTGTCCACCCCGCTGGCTGCCCCACCCTTCTCAAGCCTGGTGGAGGAAGAACGTGGGGCTGTGCAACACTGAGCAGGTGTCCTTCTAAGTGTGGTAAGTGGGAGAGTGGAAGGGAGGAGGCTGAGGGAGAGGCTGAATGGTCTGCTCTGATGTGTGGAGGGGCTCTCCTCGGTGTCTCCTGTCTGAGACAACCCCCTCACAAGTAAGGCCTAACTTCCTTTAGGATGCGGAAGGGGTCCTGTGAGTGGCCAAGTGGGGTGAACACACAGACCTGGGTGAGGGGGCGCCTGCAGTCTACACGGACAGCAGCGAGGAGAAAAGTCAGTGCCCTGTGCCATCTGTACCATGCAGGCAAGAAAGTACCGTTCCATTCTCTCGGTCCTACACTCCAAGGTCTTTTCTTTCTATTTCTTTCCTACTCCACAGCCATCACCCAGACCTAGGGAACAATCATCTCACTCGTAGTCTTCTTCCCAACACCTCCTATCTGCCTCTTAAGTATTCAATCTTAACCCTCAGGTCCATTTTAACCAAAGTGTTTAGACCAAACGCCAATCACATCAGCCATCTGTTCGCATCTCTCCAGAGTGTTCCCACTGGTCTTAGAACAGAGTCCCAAGTCACGCCTGACCTGGTCCAGCCTGTTTCCCTCGCTGGTCTGGCTCACACCTCTCCCCCTGTGTTGACTCCGCTCATCCATCCCTCTTCTCAGTTCATGGACACAACAGGCTCTCTGCTTCAGGGGTGTCCTCATGCGGGTCCCTCTGCCTGAAACGCTCTCTTGAACACACTCCCACACCCTCACTCCAGTCTACCCTTCAGACCAGCTAAATCCAGTCCCAACTCTAGCTCTCAAGCTAAATAGCAGTCCTTCTCAAGAGGGCTTCCCTGTCCCCTCAGGTTGAGTCCCCTTGTGCCAAACTCCCACATCACTCTCATCATTAACTGTCTAAAATCCAAATTCCCAAATACAATATAAATTCCATGGAGGTGGGACAAGGTCTCTCTGGTTCTCCAGGAACCCATGCATGTGGCCCAGGGCCTGGCTTATGAGATGAGGAAACATCCTGGTTTGTCTAGGACTGCTCTGGTTTGAACACTAAACATCCTGTATCCTGGAAAACCCATCCGTTCTGAATAAACGAAGATGGTGGGTCACCATAAGTTATACACTCAAAGACTATCTATTGCATGACAAGCACACATTCCCCTCAAGAACGTCACAGGAAAGCTAGAATGAAAAAGGCACACACACACACAAACACAATTAGTAGAGGCCAACAACTAAATACAAAATCATTTAACAAGATTCTCTGCAACATGAATCACCAGACTGTTATTCCAGAAAAGAATCAAGAAACAAAGTTAATTCCCTTTAGAAGTCAAGGTGGAGAGGACAGTCTTTTTGGAGACTAGTGCCCTTCCCTTCAATCTACAGTGTCGCTTAGTATTCCTCCAAATGATTGGAAATGTGATAAAGAAAAAAATGCTCAAAATATATCTGGCTACTGGAAAATTCAATTTTAAATTTGTTATTAATACAAAGTTCCAATCATCTTTTTCCCTGAATGCTCCTTTATTTCAAATTTTTGTGGAGGATTTATAGGACTTTAGAAGTCAAATTGAATGGGTCTAAGGAATGTTGCTGAGTATCCCTGGTAATATTTAATGGGATGTCTTCTAATACTACATACACACGCAAAACATTTCTGTATTTATATTATATATAAATTCTGACTTTTGAGTATTATGCAAGTAAATCTATATTTTCTACAATAATACACATTTGCAGTTATTTACGTTTGTTTCATGTGTTCTTATTTGCATATAACTGTACTTACTGAAATATTTACCACACAGAACCACACACAGCTTACCATCTTTCCATCCATCAAACATCAATAATTTTTCTCATGATACCCTCACTCTCAGTGACTCCATGTGGTGACAACCTGAGCACAGGAAACCCCACTGGCAGGTCTTCTGCACAGCGGAGGCTGCCGGAACCTGTTGGTACCAGGTCCACAGGGTATTCACCTGGTCACACAGAAATCCATGGATCAGCGAGGACGGGTGGACCCTGAGCCTGGTTTCACCTCAAACTTGAGCTCCACGGATGCTTTTCGTGTCTGAGGGGGGGAAAAAAAGCGCATACAAGCTTTTGAGGCCTTTTATAGGGTGTTGGATGGAAAGGCCACCCCATTCACTCTTCTTTTTTTGTATTTACTGATTTAATTGTAACTGTTGGCTGTGACTGGATTTTCCCGATTCCTATCCAGCCACCTGCTGCCCAAGATGGGAGAAAGCAGCTTCGTGCTGTGTGCACTTGAGTCGCTCAACTCACTTGGCTCGACAGAGACTTTTTGGTGACTCTGGACCCTTTAAACAAGCTTGTCATTTAGGGACCCTGTAAGTGACTCGCTGATTGTCAACATTTTCCACACTTCATTCAGGGCTTGGGAGATTTTCAGGCCCTGGAGCAGATTTTCCAACCTTGGCACAACGGACATTTGGGGCCGGATAATTATCTGTCGGGCTGTCCTGGGCCCTGGAGGACGCTGAGCAGCATTCCTGCCTCCCCCTCTAACGCCAGGAGCGCCCCCATTAGTAACAACCCAAACACAGCCTCCAGAAGCAGCTAAAGCCCCCTGGGGACAAAATCACATGGAGGACAGTGACGGGGACTCTGAGGAGGGGACGGCAGCACCCGGAGCCAGGAGGAACAGCAGCCTCGGGCGCCCTGAGCAAACAGACCGGGTGAAACGGGGCTGCGGGGGGACGGAGGGACGCCGGGGCCTTACAGGGGTGCCCAGGGCCCAGGCACCTCCCTGGACCCCTACCCAGCGGGACTGCCCGCCGCTCACCGCGCCCCGCCGCTGAGGGCGAACGTCCCCGGGAATCCGGTTCGAGCCCAGAAGACGGGACACACCGCGCAAACACACCCCATCCATCCAAGGCGCCGCCAGCGCTTCCGCTTCCGGTCTCGGGCGGGCATTCGAGGAGGACGAAAGTTTGGGGGCTGCGAGTTGAGGCGGTGGGCAGGTCAGGCCGGGCACCTGAACCTCGGGGGAGGTGTCTAGAGTGAGTGCGAAGCTGGAAAGCGGGCTGGGTGAGCACCAGGGACACGGACAAAATCTAGGGGCGGGGCTGTGTGCGGGAACCAGTTCTAAGGCTGGGCTGTGGGCGGGGACAAAGGTGTGAGTGACACCAGGCCCGGGGGGGCGGTTCTGTGGGCGGGAACAAGGGTACGGGCGGGGCAATGAACCAGGACCAGGCTGTGGGCGTGGGCCAGGCTGTGGGAGGAGCTAGGCCCGAATGTTGTGGGCGGAGACCAGTTCCAGGGGCGGGAAGAGGCGGGGGTTGGGCTGGAATAAGTCAGGCAGACTTCACAGGGGGAGGAAATCAGCTCCAGGGGCGGGGCTGGAGGCGGGGCTTTCCGTGGACCCCTAGACTGTACAGGTAGCTGGATGTTGAACAGCTGTTCTTCAATCCTTTCCCTACGTTTATACAGCCTAATAGAATGATGTGCCCATATTTAGAATTCTAAATTTTTTGTGCGTTTCCTGTTCTTAATTTGGTTAAAAAATCGGATCATATATTCACATTTCTCTACAACTTGCAGTCCCAAGCCAGTAGATAAGGATATAACGCTATTTTAATTTTAAAAATCTGGGGAGAGGGAGGCAAATACGTCGAAGATGAACGTATAAGAAAACTTCAAAGAGTGGTACAAAGTCAGTAAAATATTCTCACTCTACCACTGTCTCCCAGTCCTTTTTCACAGAGATAAACATCTTTTTCTCCTCTATCCTTCCAGACATACTGTGTATATGTGGGCCTGTGTATATGTTCAAGACCAAGAGGGATGTCCCCAAGCAAAACCTGAAGCCCATGAATTGTCTCATGCATCAGAAGTTACTGAGAAGAGATTTAAGTTTGTGGTGGAAGGAGATAAACCAGTGATGAATCCATAGGAAGACAACAAAGAAACAAGTTAACTTTGCCATTTAAACGGTCAAAGGAAAAAGTGAGAAAGAAAACATATTCATAATATCTGATGTAGCACATCTTTGGATAAAATTCGTATGCTATAAAATGGTAAACACTTATGTCATAAAACAGTAGACATTGAATTTTGATTTATCCTAATTCATTAAATAGTTATATTGGGCAAGGTGAATTATGGTTTTAACGTATGTAAGAACACTTGATGCTGGATTTTTCAGAGAAGGAAGAAACTATAAATAGTCAAAAGCTGAAAAATGAAAAAGCTGTACGAGTAGCTAATTTAGAAATATAGATTTTCAACCAGAAAATTAAAGAAGTTGTTTTTGGAACCAGAGTCAAGAGTGGGGAAAGTAGCTTTTTGTTATAAGGCTTAAAGTATTATTTGAGAGATGTGCGTATAGACACACATACACGCACACACAGGGGAGCCTGAATTTGTATTCCAAAGGGATCATTTAACTCTACAAAGAATTTGTAAAAAGGATTCACTTTACAACAGTAGAACGTATTTTGAAAACTACAGACTTCAAGCATAAAAAAAGCTGTCATCATCCTGGTGGAAAAATGAATGGGGCATCCCTTTCCCACCGACATGGTGATAAGCATTTTACGTACATTACTCTTGAGTATTTTCACAGCAACCCATAAGGAAGATGGTATTATCTATCTCCATTTTGCAGATGAGGAAATTGGTGACAGCATATTGCTAAAATTTTCATATAAGTCCTCAATAGATATTGTTTTATGTTAAAATTGTTTATTGAATTTTCTTTTCATTAATAAAATATTTGCCATTCTTACAAATAAGCAAAGGATGTGTAAAAACAATTTAGCAAAACGACAGTTTTCTTTTGATATAATAAAATATAGCAGTCACTTTATTATTTTTCTGCTCTCTGCCTCACATCTACGAAGACACTTCCTATCTGAAAGGCTTACTAGAAAACTCTACTAAAAATCAAGAATCAGGGAATACCCATATTACGCAAAGTTCCTGAATACATGCAAAAAAGGCATTATAGCAAATTTTTGTACAAAAATCTTAGATCATTCATGAACTGATAACAACACAAATCATGATTAGGCAAGGTATTTCTGTAGAATGACAAATATTTAAACTTTAGACATTTGGAAAGGTAGTTCATTACAGTAACTAATGTGTATAAGAAGAATTTTTTCAAACCCACTAAGTGCCAGGAAATCTTTTGACAAAATGCACTGCAATATTATTCACAATAGCCAAGAGATGGAAACTACCTAATTGTGAATCTGTGGGTGAAAGGATGAAGAAAATCTAGGGTATCCATACAATGGAATATTATTCAGCCTTAAAAAGGGAGGAAATCCTGTATTCAGAATTGCTTGACCGGATCATTTCAGTAGCCATGTGTTTTCTTGCTTAGTCCCCTCTGGTCCATTCGCTAACCAGGAACCAGGGTGATCCTTTTACAATGTAAGCACCATGACCTCTAATGGATCCCTAAAAGAGATTTTGGAGGTAGACTGCGTGGGTACCAGCTGTGTGACCTTGGTCAATTATGTAACCTCTAATATTCCTCATCCATACAATAGGGGTTAATAGTATTGTCTCCATAGCAACGTTGTGAGGATTAAATGAGGGACTACATGTCAGATGCTTAGAGTGCCTGGCACATGGTAAGGCAACATGAAAAATTTAGCTGTAATTATAACCAAATTAAATATTGTGATGGCCTATTAATTAAGCTGAACCATATGAAATTTCTAATATTCAACCATTTTGACCCATTTTATTGTTGAATAAATGATAAAACTCAGTTTAGGTAGGTTGCTTAGAGTCAAAAAGGATTGGATAAATGGAAATATTATTAGAAAAAATAAGCAAAAATAGATTGCTTTGCAGTTTCTCATACTTTGTTTCATTTAATCTATATAGAATACTTTTCAGTGTATTATTACCACTGTCTCTGAAGGAGTAACTGACTTGCCCCAAATCACACCACATTAAATAACACAATTAGAGTGGAAAGATAATTTCGAGTATAAATCCCATATGATATTTTGTTTCCCCTTCATAATATCATCCATCCTCTCAAGAAAGTGATGAAATAATGCTGATTCATAGGAACTTAGTCTTAAAGAGACATACTCTCAGATGATAAACACTATGTCTTTGAAACAGGCGTGTTGCGAGAAGAAACTTGGGACCCATGCTTTCTGTGTTTTCAAGTCCATGCTTAGAGTTCTGGGAAACAGTCAAAGAAGGTAAAGGGTGAAAAATAGTCCAGAATGAAAAAAGGTTGACGTATATGTAACTTTATTGATCACCTCGAGATTCTCCTTTTGTTTATGGTCTGTGTCACCCTACTAGAATACAAATGCTCTTAGGGTAGATCACTGCTACCTTGAAGCAAGGGGTAGGCGCTGAGTAAATATTTATTAAAGGAATGAAAGTGACCTTGAATACATCTGCTCTTTACTCACCAGAGAACAGCCCCATTCCAGGCAAATGGCATCATTAGCAAAATTTTAAAAATCATATGCTTATTAGCTCGTAATCATGGATTCAAGGCTCCCATTTGTTTCATACATGTAAGTACAGAAGAATTCTGGTGTATTAAGGAATGTTTCCACAGCCTCACTGTAAAATAAAGCAAGACTTTTTGGCCCATTAATTGCTGGTTCCAGCAGGGCCCATCTCTATACTTACCTCTAAACAATTAACTATAGATTTGTTATCCCAATGAACAGCGATTTGGTATGGAACCTGTTTTAACAGTGTCATGCAAAAGTAGACATTTGATATGTCTTTAAGGGGTGATATGGATAATAATGTTGATGCAGAGGAAGACAACTAAAAATTCTCTCTGGTCTTTGTCAAGGGCATTTGAGTGAAGGGTATCTTGGAGTCACTGGATTTCAGAACTCAAAAAGACTCGTCCAACTCTTCATGTTACAGGTGAAGAAAAGGCGGTCTAAAGAGGTTGAGAGATTTGACCAAGACTAATTCCTGGGAGTAGAGAGAGATCCTCTGATTCTCAGCTGGCCTCATTGTCATAACATCTCCAGCTCCAAACAGCCAAGAGAAGCAAGTCTGTTGATTTCCAGCTAGCAATGATTCCCCTTCACGTTTTTACTTTCTCTCTCTTTGATGTCTGCTCTGCCCTGACAAGGAAATTATCTGATGTTTACACTACACTTAAGAAGAGGAAAATGCTCCTGGCAAACACTAGTGTGATTCAGTGTGGCACTGGAGAGCACAGTCATGAAAAAATGAGAATCAAAAGAATAAGAGGTAAATAATACTAGAGAAGAAGAGAAAATATATTATTTTAGTGGAACATACATTAAAAGTTTAGAACTGGTAAATAAGTGGAGTAATGTGATAGGAAGCTAGATTCCTATATGAAACATCAAAAATACTGTTACATGAGCAAGAATTCGTTTAAACATGTAAATAATCATTCCATTCACAAGAGCAATGAATTCTTTAAGATAAGTAGTTAAATAATTGGAACTGCACATTAGTTATATGAAGAAGATTATAAAGAGATACAAAGCGTGTAAAAGCTCTGATTAAATGGAGAGATATGCTATACTTGTGACTGAAAACAGTGTTTCAAAAATATCAGTTTTCCAAACATTATTCAGATTCCATATGCTTCAAATCAACTTTTAAAATGATGCTGTATTTGTTTTATAGACTAAATGATATCCATTTCTAAAATAAAACACTTGACCATCAACTAACATTATTCACAAGTAAATCATTCCAAATGGATTATAGGGCTACAATTAAAAGTAAAAATCCCCCATGTATGGGGGATTGTCCCCCACATACATGGGGGACCCCCATGTATGTGGATGTCATCCACAGTGGTGGATGAAAATATAGAAGAATATCCATAATCTTAAAATTAGTGAAGATATTCTTATTATATATGCTTAAAGATGTCTGGTTGAAAAAAGGAAGGAGAAAAAGTAAAATGGAACGTGATATGGTCTCTGATTTTCTTTCAGAGACTTAATCTAGAGAAGGATATTCCAGTCTACGATATTGGATAAAGAAATAGAAATCTGTGATAATTACACAAATAATGAGAGGACATATATAAATGGTAGCATAATGTATCAGTTAGCTTCTGCTGTATAAAAAACCATCCTAAAATTTGGTGGCTTCAAATAAGAACAGTTTATTTTTTCTCAAGATTCTGTGGGTTAACTGGGCAGTTATTTTTATCTGGACCTATTGGTGGCTTAGCTGGGATTGGATAGTCTAGGATGGCCTTACTCACATATCTGATTGTTGACTTGAAGTCACCTGGAGTGAGGAAGATGTGCAGTCTATCTAGACTCATTCACATATTGATGGCCTCAGGCTTCCCAAGGGCAGTCAGAGAAGGACAAGTACCAACAATGAGCAAGTGTTTTTCAAGCCTTTGCTCATGTCATTTGCTAATGTCCCATTGGCCAAAGCAAGTTACAAGGCCAAGTCTACCCAGAGTCAACGTGGGATGTTATGACCAAACAGACAGAGGGAGAGGACTAACGTGTGGCCATTTTCGCAATCTCTCCCACATAATTTTAGAGGAGAATTAGTATGAATGTTTTTGTATTTGTTCATTTGAATGCCTGAGGAAGATTGCACAAACCCAAAAGAAACGTAAAGCAAAGAGTTAACTGGAGATGTAAGGTAAGTTTAGTTGATACTTAAAGTGGATCTGGAAAAATGTGATAGTTTTGTTGTCAAGTGTATGCGAGTTCTTGTAACCTATGAAAATAACTTACATTTCGATTATTTTCTCCCTGAATGTGTTTTATTCGTTAACACATTTGATGTGTTTCTCTCTGGCCTTAGGAAAATAACGTAGCACTTGGTAGCAAAGATGCAGCCTAATAGCCCCACACTTGAGGCCAAGATGGAGAAGACCACCACGGCCACCATGACCTTGGCGTTGGTGCTGTGGTAGATGGGGAGGAAGGTGACCCAGACACTGCAGAACACCAGCATGCTGAACGTCATGAACTTGGCTTCATTAAAGGTGTCAGGCAGGTTCCAGGCCAGGAAAGCCACAGTGAAGCTGCCCAGGGCCAAGAAGCCCAGGTGTCCCAGGACACAGTAGAAGGCAGTGACCGAGCCCTTGTTGCACACGATGAAGATGTGGCCGTGTTCAGAGTGTGCATCTGTGTCAATGAAGGGAGGAGAGGTTCCCAGCCAGATTCCACAGAGACTCAGCTTGATAAAGGAGCAGATGGGAATGATGAAGTTAGGTGTCCCTGACACCAACCACTGCCTCATCCTTCTCCCTGGTGCAGTGACATTGAAGGCCACAACCACAATCATATTTTTGGCCAAGACACTGGAAACAGCCACAGTAAAAACAACTCCAAATGTGATATGTTGAAGAAGGCAGGGGGCTGTGTTGGGACAACTAATGAAGAGTAAGGAGCATAGGAATCAGAGCGTGAGGGAGATGAGCTGGATGTAGCTGAGAGTCTGATTATTGGCCTTGACTATGGGAGTGTCTTGGTGCTTCAAAAAGACCCCCAGGACCACAGCTGTGAGGACAGAGAAGCACAGAGCTGTGCAGGCCAGTTCCATCCCCAAGGGGTCCTCATAAGCCAGAAAGATCACAGCATTTTGGAGGCAGCGATCTTGCTCTCTCTTGGCCTACTGATGATCTGGACACTTCACACACTGATCCATGTCTGGGGAGAGATGCAAAGTGTCCTCAGCCCAGGTTCAGTCACTCTCTCTTATTCGCATGCCCCCCAAAGTAAGCATTGGGTAAGTTTAGAAAATTGTCTTCCATTGTTGCTCAATGCACCAAATAACAGAATACTCTGCAGAGAACCGTTCCCAGTTAATAGTGCCCATCTTCTTTATGGTTAAGTAAACAAAGTTATTATGCTTCTCAGTATTTATCTTGCATAATCATGAAAGCACTTTTTTCTCAGCAGAAAACCGAAAGTGCTCCCTGTCTCTCTGAGTTATACCCCTGTAAGCTATGGCCTAGAAATACTTATTCAATGAGCAAGCAGTTATTGGAAAACCTCCATGAGGCAGATAATATGCTACATTCTAGGGAAACAGAGATGACCAAGTCATAGACCTCTCTCCTAGGGAGTTTCAAAATGAGACACTTTCTACCATCTAAAATGATCTCCAGTACATTTCATCTTGATTTCACTTCCACAACTTCTGTTAAGATTTTAGTCACTTCTCTCCTATGTTATCATAAGATCTTTTTACTCTGGTTCCCTGCCCTTGTCCTGCATCACAAGTGATACTTCTACATGTAAGTGGAATCATGTTTAGCCTCCATTAAAAAATCCGACAAACTCTTAGGAAGACCAAAAAGACTGTCTAACCTTGGTCTTGCCTACCTCTACTACCTCTGCTCTGATTTTTAAGATTCCCAAATCTTCCTGTGGTTCTGAAAGTGTTCCGTGCCCACTCATCCCTGCAGGTATAAATACATGTTTTTACTTCTACAGGGGCATTGCTCCTTCCTCTTTACATCCCTTTAAATTTTCTCACTTTTCATGTTTAGAACTACAATCTGCCTGATAATGATTTCTGTGGATGGTGTGAGTTCGGGTTGGAGAGTCATTGTCTTCTCCATGAAGACAGCCAATTTACCCAACATGCTTTATTGAAAAGTCTTTCATTTGCCCACTCCTCCTCAGTGTTTCCTTGTAAATCAGACGTCTATACATGAGTCCCTATATGAGCAGCTTGTATCTGAACTTACCATTTGGTTCCTATGATTTTCTTGTTTATCCTCTTGATGAACCCCCTCTATTGTGATGCTATAATACTTGATGTCAGGTAGACTAAGTACTCCCACTCTATTCTTTTCTTCAAGATTTTCTTAGTTAAGTTTTTCCTTTATCATTTCCATAAGAATTGTATCAATTGTCATTTCCACAGAACAGGTCAGCATTTTAGCTGCAATTTTGTGGAAGCTGTAGATTAATTTGGACAGTTTTGATATCTGTTGACATTTGAGTCTGTTCAGTCACGAACTTGGTTTATCCCTCCACTTCTTTCAGTCTTCCTCTATTTTTCTAAATGCTGTTCTACAAATTTATGGACAGAAATCTTTTGAAAGTCTCATTAAAGTTATTTCTAGGTACTTTATACTTTAAGATGTTGTAAATGTCATTTTTTAAAATTTAAATTTTGGATGCCTTATGACGGGTAGATGGAAGCAAAATTTTCCATATTAACCTTGTATTCAGCCACCACTAAACTCAATTAATACATTAATTTACCTGGATTTTACATTTATACCATAATATCATCTGAAGATAACATCAATTTTACTTCTTCCTTTGAAGTAAATTATTCCTTTTATTTCTTTTCCTGCCAATATTGTATCAAGCAGGACCTCCAGTGTAACGTCTAATAGAGGCAGTGATGTTGAACATTCTTCTCTTATCCTTCCTTTCAACAGTGCACCTTAAAGTTCCATTCTGTGACTACTGTGTATGGGAGTAAGAGAGTTTCCTTCTGTTCCTGATTTGGTAATGCTTGTTCTGTTGTTGTTGTTTGTTTTAAAATATGAATAGGTG
Source organism: Ceratotherium simum simum (assembly GCF_057802395.1). Classification (NCBI taxonomy): domain Eukaryota; kingdom Metazoa; phylum Chordata; class Mammalia; order Perissodactyla; family Rhinocerotidae; genus Ceratotherium; species Ceratotherium simum. The sequence goes on from NW_028261259.1 coordinate 7,342,205, forward strand.
TTTAATTTTACTAGTTTTTCTTACAGTTATTGCGATTATTATTTCTCTTTTTTCAGAGATTAGTGTACTGAATTACATTGCATGAACCTAATTTGGTCATGATATGTCCTTCTTATAAAATATAGCTAGATTTGGAACATTGATATGATTTTGATTTTTTTAGGATAAATGAATTTAATCCAAGAAAGAGAGTGGCCTGTAATTTCCTTTCCTGCAATGAATTTGTTAGATTTTGGTACCAATGTTAAGCTAGTCTCTCTTGGTGAGTCTTAAAGTTTTCTCTTTTTCCTATTCTCTGGAAGAGTTTGAGTAGATGTATATTATTTCTTTCTTGAATATTTGGGAAGATTCATCAGCTTTGTACCAAATAAATAGCCTACAATAAAATTTTGTAGAAATGTTTAAAGTATGGTCTCAATTTCTCTAATAGGTATGGCAATATTCAGATTTTTCATTTTTTCATGAGACGGTTTGGTAACTTTTATTTGCCTGGAAATTTGTGAGTTTCGTCTAAATTTTCATTGTATCAACATGAAGTTATTTATGTTTTCTTCATGTTAAAAATTTTCCATATGATATGCACAGATTACTCCTTTTCAGCCTTGGTATGTTTTTGTTGCAATTTTTCTCTTTTGTTGAACACTAGTACTAGGATTTTATTGAGTATATTTGTCATTTATTAGAATCTAATTTAGTTTTATTTATCCTTTTGATGTTTGTCTTTTATTTTGTTAACACTTCCTCTAATATTTATCATTTTGTGTTTTCTATTTTCCCTGTGTTTAATTTTCTGCTCTTTTTCTAGCTTGTGATGAATGCTTACAACTTAGAAATTCAACCTTTCTTTATTTAAATATACAAAATAATATATAAATATATATAATCTAGGATTATACATTTCTCTCTAAGGATAGTTTTAACTCCACCCCATAAGATTTGATGAATAGTATTTGTAATTGGAAATACATTCTAATTTCCATGATAGTTTACTCATTAATCATCGGTTGTTTACAAGTGTATTTATTAATCTCCAAGCATGTAGGAATTGAAGTTAGTGGACGTAGTGTTCTTTAGATGTGCATATGGAAGATATACCAAAACTTACCACACGACAAATATGCACGTGGAAGCTTTATCCAAATTGACGATATGCCAGACTATATCATCAATCTCAGTACATTTCAAAAAAATTGAAATTATACAAAAGATGTTGTGAAATTAAGCTTCATATCAATCACAAAAATAAAATTAGATAATGCCACCATTGAGGGGATTCCAGCATTGCACCATTTAATATCATAAGTCAGAGTAATTCCAAGATGTTAATTATGGTATGAAAAATCTTCAGTGTTGGTTTTCTGTCCCTCTTCTACTTCATGACCCAACTCCCAAACCCACATTGTCTGGGTTCTAGTCATGTTGAACCTTTACTCAGCTCCCTAGAATATTAAATGCAGGGCTAATTTGCCAGTTTCTGCCATTTCTAAGAATTCCACCAAGAATTTAATCCACCTTCATTAGTCTGATATAATACTAATGCTACTGCCTCTATGAAGAAGTCCATGACAGTTCTCTCCCCACAAATATATATACTATCACTTATTGCATCCCATGGGTCTCTGCTTACCTATATTGCAGCCCTATGTCACCATCTTGAATTCACTTCACTGCATGTTGTCTCCCCTACTCACCTGCGAACTCTAGGACATCACAGAAAAGATGTATGTACTCATTGAAGGAAGCTGTACCCTAAGCACGTTGCATACCATGTAAATACTTAACCCTTAAATCAAACACAACCTTTCTGAGCTCCTGCTCTGTGCCAAGAATAGCACCAGACTCTGGAAAAATAAGGATTTGTTCAATGTGATCTAAATGTAGATTTAAAGAAGATGAAAAGTAAGGACTTATGATACCATATGTTAGATGCCATGAGAGAGATTTAAGTTAGGTTCCTGTAGAGTGGTCAAAAAGGGTTTCCTTGAGATGATAATGCCTGCAATGATGCTAAAGTGAGTCAAGCAAGCTAGTTCAATCTAGAGAGAGAGTGTATCATTTTGGGTGGAAATGATAAAAAAGTTGGCTTTTTTGGCTATAAAAGTTAAATTACTGAATGGATGAAGGAAACATTTGGACCCTGCAGTCCTCAGCCAGAGCTTTTCCATTTCTTTGGGAGAACGGTGCATACAAAAGAGCGGTGGAGAGCCAGCCCTGATGGCCTAGTGATGAAAGTTCAGTGCTCACCACTTCGGTGGCCCATGTTGGTTTCCTGGTCATGGAACCACACCATCTCTCTGTGAATTGCCATGCTGTGGTGATGGCTCACATAGAAGAACTAGAATGATTTACAACTAGGATATACAACTATGTACTAGGGTTTGGGGGACAATAATAAAAGAGGAAGATTGGCAACAGATGTTAGCTCAGGACAAATGTTTCCCTTCAAAAAAAATAGAAGTGGAGAATGTCGCTGCAAGGCATATCCTCACCTATCTCATTGGAAATCTCATTCTCTGGGCAAGGAATGCAATCAAAACAACAGGCAGCCTTGCTCTCCTGAGGGCTCTTCCTGAATCCCGGACTGCAACTCTCACTGCATACAGAGTGTGGAGTCTGGAGAAAATCAGATAACACTTGGTAACAGCTGTGACTTTTACCTAATTTTCAAATAACTAGAGTGTTTTAGAGTATTGGACCTTAACAAACTGAAGCTTGAAATATCTAAATCCAATTCATTGGTTGGATGCCATGCTTATTGTATGATATAAAAGACTGGTACGCCTCAGACGTATTGTGGGTTTGTTTCCAGAGCACTGCAACAAATAAAATATTGCAATAAAGTGAGTCACACCAATTTTTTGATTTCCTAGTGCATAAAGAAGATATGTTTACACTATACTGTAGTGTACTAAGTGTGCAATAATATTATCTCTAGAAAACATGTACATAACTTAATTTTTTTAAAAAAAATTTTCCTGAAAATTACTAACCACCTTCTGAACCTTCAGCAACTTGCAATCTTTTGCTTATGAAGGTCTTGTTTCCATCTTGGATTGTTGGTAAATGAAAAAATTACTTCAGCTGGAAGTGAATTGTTAAATTCCCATATGTGGCCCTTTATGAAGCTCTGAGGGGACACAAAACCCCAACAAGATTTTGGTTATTCATGTGTGGTGTAAGTAATTTTGATTGGGTTCAACCCACCTCAGTAATTCCCGTGTCCCACTCAATCACCTTCTCAGATAAAGACAATTCTTGACCACGTGGAGCATGTGGGGAATATTCACCTTAATTCCAAGACCTTCGGGAAATTTCCAAAAGTTGAGAATGGTGTACTCTGAATCTGATTTTCCTTCATCAGCCAAATTCACTGAGTCACCATCAGGATTGTTAAATTCTATGTTCCTCAGAAAGGGATGCAGCCAAAAGAGACACATCATCCTGTGGTGAAGTGGGCCCGGGTTTTAAAGAGAAAAACCCTGAATTGGGGACAGCCTTTCATTGTCTGTAATCCTTGCTTCATAATGTACCTTTATTACAAGTATCCAATGAAGTAAAGCAAATGAAATCATATGGAGAACTAAATTATCATAATGTTTCTAAAATATCAGTTAGTTTCAAGAGAAAATGCCTAAAGACAAAAATATCAAGATGATCAGTAGTGATAGGATTCAGACAAATCTCGAGTACAAAGTCCAATCTAGCCACCCTCATGCACTCTCTGAATTTTCCCAGACCATCAATCTGCAAAATGATGTTAGCAATACCTAAAGTTGTTGCAGAATTAAATGAGATCATTTATGTAAAGTATTCACTATGATGTTCAGCACCAGATAGGCACATAAAGGACAAGTTCTCTTCTTGTCATTGAGGAGCTTCATGGGAGCAGACAGGATATTCCCTATTGAAACCTTAGGCAGGCAGGATGTTGGGATCCTTTGTAACACAAAGCATTGATATTGACTCATAGCTCACTTCCTTGTTGCCACTAGAACCTTCTTGTAGATGACTTACTACCCAGGACTAGATATACCTCCTAGAGAGTGAAACAAGTATAGAAACTCTTGTGCTTTTCTTGGAGAAAGAATCCTAACTGCTTGGTTTGAGCACCTGTGGAACCATAAGAAAGTCACTTTTACGAGTGTACATTCTGTTAAGTCGAAGAGACTTTACCTGCCAGGGACAAAACACCAGACCTTCCCCACTTCACATTGACTGCATTTCTTCATGTTGAAGAAGCATCTTGTGAAGGTTCCAGGCCACAGCATACACAGCATTTTACATATTGTAACTCCATACAGTCATGCTTGTGTCAAAAATCTGCCAAGGCAGCCATCCTAAGGAGGCATTAGGTGGACAATTCTCCAGTGTTTTACAGTAAGACTCAGAAATCGTGCAAGGAATAAAGGGAAACCACAACATAGTGAGGTAAATGTCTTCTGGATATTTGGAAGGCTTAACTGTCTGGATAAAATTTTCAAAGCCAGGGACCTCACTACGGAGGTGTGAAAAAATGAGAGTCCCATGGAATGAGTCAAGGATGAAATCTCTCTCACTGTGGATAAAATCCCACTCTGATGTCGTGACCCAGACTTTCCATATCACTAAATACTCCCAAGTAGAAAAGCTCAAGCTTATGAGAGAGTTGGCATCACCATAAATGATAACCACATTCCCTTCTGTTTCCTATACTTGCAAATCGTATGGCTATGTCCTTGAGTAATATGACCTTTCAGTCACAGGAATCATTTCCACAAAGGCTGCACAGATTTCATTCCTGTCCATCTCTCCTCTCAAGTCTGAGAGAAACACAACACCTTTCTTATCTTCCGAGATGACCAGCCCCACCCAGCTCCAACTGAAGTGAAGCAGCAAAGAGTCCATGCCAATGGCTAGAGATGTGTCCCTGGGGGCCATCTAATAGAGAGATGGAAACTGATCATCATCATTTAGGGTAAGATCAAAAGAACCATAGGTAAGCTAAAAGGAAAAGACAATTGGAAGCAATATGAGGAAGGGGATTGGCAAAAATCACACTCTCAGTCCTGAAGTCTGTTCAGCAACACCTGGAGTGGTAGAAGGGGACAATTGCTCATTTCATTTTCTAATCATTTCCACTCCCTGAAAGCTTTCTATAAAATAAGATCAGTCAGAGTTACAGGAAACTGTTCTGTCTCCTTCCCCCTCAACCTTCTCTCTACTCCAAATAAAGGAAATGTCATACTCGATCGAGGTGCTGTACACGGACCCTTTGAGATCATATCCTTTGAGAGATGCACAAACCCAGTCTCCTCCTCTCTTCCTTTTTAGGCCCCTGAGAATGGCACCAAAGGAGACGTGGTTTCATCTCTCCCCATCCCACCCAGTCTTACCTGTGGAAATTTGTACAATCCCAGCAGTGTTATAATCTGGGCAGAAATTGCCCACGTGGGTCTTGTAAGGACCGCTAGAGACTTACTCTCTCTCCTGCAGTCGTAATTAGGGATGTCCTTGCCCAACCCTGAGAGTCAAATAAGGGAACTCTCCAATTTCCTCCTTTCACTGGACAGGGCATTATAGAGATCAAATCCCAGAGACATGTTGGACAAGATATGAGGGTTCCTGTTGATTTCCTCAATGGCAAAAACTAAGGCCAGAACCTACTGGTAGTTCTTGTACTGAAACCTGCATAGAGGGATAAGGATTCTTAAGGAAAATACTCAAAATGATTTCCTTCAAATGCAATACAATGACTTATTTAAAATGAATTTGCTATTGACTCGAATGTCTGTGGCAACAGATGGCACTCCTGAAGCCTTGGAATTTATAACTAAAGAAAATAACATGACTTCAGCTGTGGAACGTCCTTACTGAATTCCACACTCATGAAAGAAACTGGTTAAATACACAGAAGAAAGTACAATGAATGGAGAAACAGATCACATTCAGAGTGGACTTGTAAATGACTCTTTGGTTCAGGATCCAAAATGCTTGTTTATATGAGCACACCATTAAATGCTTCCTAGAAGAGCAACAATATTAGCATGAGATTGGAGAAAGCCCTGGGGAGGAAGAATAATTGCAACTGAAAGATACGTGACAAGAATAGATGCATGACATGTGCACGTTGAGAATGGTGCAACAGAAGGCTGTCAATCAAATTGCCTAAACCTCTGTCCCCTCAAACCTGTGCTTCTGCCACCATCAAAACCAGGATACTAAGGTGAACTTCAGAGATCCAATGAAGTAGGAATCATCAACAGGCAGGAACAATTGAAAGATTCAAGAAGTACCTAAGGGACTAGAAACACTTCGGAATCTAAGAAAGAGAGCATTGTAAAGTTTAAAAAGCTTCTCATCCATTTCTTATTTTAAAATATAAAATTAAAATTAATTATTAACATCTTTAATGGTACCTATTCCTGATAGCCCATATTGTCTTCATCTTTTCTACAGATTTTCTAAACACAAATAACACCTAATCCAAAGAAAATTCTCTGCAGTTCTATTGCCTGGGATTTGTAATAACATCAAGAATACAATAGAGCAGTCACTTGTGCTTATTTCAAGTGTTCTATTATTTGAGGATTGATTAGTACCCTAGTTCATGCTCACTGCTTGTTAATGTTCCCCGTGTCCCTGTGAAGAATAGGTGTTCTTCACTTGTTGGGTATAGGGTGCCATGTGTATCTATTAAATCAAACTTGGAATTTGTTTTTCAAATACTCTATTATTAGATATATGTTATTCTTTGTCTCAGAGGAAAGTTGAAATTCTTCACTATGATGATATATTATGTCTACCTCTCCTCTTCCTCTGCCTCCTTCTCCTGTACTTCCTCCTCCTCCTCCGACTTTTTCTTCTTGTCTTCTCCTACTTCTCCTTCTCCTCCTCTTCCTTCTCCTCCTTCCTTTCCTAGTTGAGGCTATATTATCTTCACATGACATCGTGTGTAGTATAACGACTATATCTTCATGATAAGTTGAACTTATATACCATTGGGGATTAAACACTTAATTCCTAATGATGCTTTTTTCCTCATCTGTTTTATCCCATATTATTATAGCTACCCTGGGTTGATTTTTGATTGATATTTTCCTAGCATATCTTTATATCTTCTATTCTCTTTTGAATTTCTAGTTTTCCATGTTTATTAGTTTTCACAAGTCTTGTAAACAAGATACAGCTAAATTTATCATTGTCGCATCAAATTCAACAATCTGTATTTAACTGGAGAATTTATTCCATTTATATTTGTTGTGATTATTTATATCCTTGTTTTGCTCCCACTATCTATATGTTTTCCTTCTATTTTTTCCACAAGTTTTATTATGTTATTTCCCTTTAAAATTTATTGATTTATACTTGTTTTCCATATTCTATTGTGTCTCCTCTGTTTGGGTGAGAGTTATATTCTCTACTTCTATTTTACCACCAGTCCACATTGCCTGAAGTGGATATAGTTTCTCATCTCCTGAGAAATTTATAGACCCTTTACCTTTCAGTTTTACCCTCATGACTCACTTGTTTTTGTTGTACAGTACTTTATTTCTCCTTTTTCTTTACTCTCTCTTCATCTCCATATCTAAATTATCTTTCATGTTTTTTAGTTCCTTGTCTTTCTATGCTGCATTCTATTTCCTTCAGAATTCAAATTTGGTTTTCTATTCTCTCTTCTGTGGTAGAACCCATCTATGAAGTTTTAAAACTCAACAGTTATGTATTTTTCATCTCTTAAAGTTCTATAAGGCCAAATATGTCACATCATTTCTAGAGTCTCCTGTTTGATTTTGTTATTCCATTTCTTGTTGTTCCATTTTTTATACACAGTTATTTTATATCTTGACGTTGGTAAGTCTAATAGTGAAGGTTTTAGTGTTTAAATCTATGGTTTTATTTTTAATTTTCTTATGTCTTGTGACTCTTATCGACAACGGCATGTATTCCTTATTTGTTTGGAGAACTTTGATTATGAGTTCATATTTGTCTGATTTTAATGTGTACAGAATGTAAGGCTTTTGTTTAGATTCTTTCCTCCAGAGAAGAATGTCACTAGTTTCTGCTCACAGTCATGTGAGATGACACCAAGCTAAGTGCCTTTTTTGTGTGACTCACAACTAATCTGTGACTCTCAGATTCATTCCCTCAAGTCACTGGAGACTCACAGACAAATCCTTTCATTAGAGGATCATACGGGCCTTTGACCACTGGGTGAATCCAAATTTGTCTAGTGCTTACAATTTCCTTCTTCTGTCCTTTGAGACTTGGCTTACATCATGTGAACTCAAGAATGCAATAACTTTATATTTTATGGAAAATAGTGTTATGTGGAGGGAAACCCCTTTGAGGTATCTTGTCCTCCATACTCCTGGTATTTCATTCTTTTAGATACTTCTTTGAATTTCTTTCTTTTAATAAAAATTCTTTCTTTAACTTGAAAAGAAAATAAATTTTAAAATCAAACGTGTGATCTTGGGGTATAGAAATAATTTACACGCTATTCAACAAAATAAGATTAAGATATAGAAAATTTTACAGTAATGTATGTATGGATTATGTATATTTAACTGAAACTAAGAACCTCTATTTAGAACATATTTAATCAAATTTTAGGAGAAGAATCATTGAGATGCACACTCCAGAAAAATTCTGTTTCTCTGAGCTGCACACATACTACACATATACCTGATCGTCATGTGACAAGCCATGATATGGCCAACTTTAGTTCAACTTAGTTCAGGTGTGATATGATCAATTAAACTTGAAGAAGGGAGAGTGTCCAGAATTCCAAAAGCCCCATGTGTTACCAATGTTAAAGCATTAAATACTGAGAACAAGGAAGAATGGTGCAGGTGTTGTATAAGTAAATTTCAATGTCTAAAGAGCAGAGAACAGCATCCACATTAAACTTATTGCAGACTGTGTCACATTTCTGAAAATAAAGCACCCCTTTCAGAGGAAAAATGAAGAACGTTTTTGTGTCAGTTGGGGCCTCCAAATGCTGAGGTGGAGTTAGGAGTACAAGAAGATTATTGTGGCATAACACCTGTGAAGAGTCAAAGGATTGGGTAGGGACAGCCCGCACACTCAGATATGGAATTAACTGCCTCTGAAATGAAAAAAAATAAGGAATGTTAGGCAGAGGAGCTTTGAATCACAATGTGGAGATGCTAGTCTCCACCCGAGACCTACTGAATCAGAATATTTGGGGTGGGATCCAGCAAACCTTCTGTGTTTTAACAAGCCTTCCAGATAATTCAGATCCATAATCAAGTTTGAGGTTGACTGGTTTCAAAAAAAAGCACCATACCAAAGAAGTGAACACTGAAAAATTAAAACAATTGTCTCAGTACTGTGTGTTAATGTGATTTTTAAAAAATGCAAACCACAAACTACGTTAAAGAATGTGCATAAAATTTAAAACCATCTTGAACCAAGAGCTTAATCTATACCTAGAGACACTGGATTTGGAGAAAAAGAAAAGAAGTAAAATACTAATTAATTTTTCATCTAACATTGAGGAGGCAGTGAGGCAAGACTTCAGATTCTGGGGTCTTCTTATTTCTCAAATTAAAAATATTGTAAAATAGGGGCCACCCTGGTGGCATAGTGGTTAAATTTGCACGCTCTGCTTTGGTGATCTAGGGTTCGTGGCTTCGGATCCCGGGTGCGGACCTCTGCACTGCTCATCAAGCCATGCTGTGGTGGTGTCCCATATAAAGTAGAGGAAGATGGTCATGGATGTTAGCCCAGGGCCAATTTTCCTCAGCAGAAAAAAAATATTCTAAAATAGAATATGAAAAAATGTATATATCCAACATGGTGGAGAAAAGTTTAATAAGGAAAATTACTTTAAATGGAGCAAAACAAGGAAAAAAGAAAAAAAGCAAAGTACAAAATTTAAAAATAGAACCACAGAGATAATGCTACATATAGCAGTTATACTATAATGAAGTTGTTTAAATCACTTTTTCAATATTGAATGTTACTCTACATTCCACGAAGACATAGGAAACTAACACTGAACATAGATGCTGAAAGAAAGGGGATTGTCAGTGATATTCCTTACACGTGCTCACAAAAGTAAAGCCACACTAATATGAAACTTTTATATATGAATGTGTATAATGGTACACATATCTGAAGGCAAACTATTTGGGGACTAAAAGGTGGTTAGCAGTCAAAATGTATATGTTCAATTATAGTATCATATATTTAAAAAAGGATTTTAAAAATATGAAGTAAAGTGAACCTAACTACAACCAAAGTAAGAGTATTCAATTAACTTCTCAGTATTTGTCCAAAAAAAGTCAATATAGGAATCATATATATTGTTAATCTTGATTTATCATTAAATATGTTTGGAGCATACACACACACACGTGCCTGCATATAAATATCAAACTTCCTACTCCAAAGCAAAGAAAACATATTATTATAAAATTAGGTCCTATCCTTGACCAGCAAGCAATTTTGACATAGCAATCAATTCGTGAAGCCGCCAGAAGAGAGATACATGGCCAACCACAGAAATTCTGACTCAGTAGCTCATCAGAGGAATGGCAAGATTTGAAATCCAGATCCTTAACCAACTTGCACGCAAAAATGCTCATTAACTGCCAACATATCTTAAACAAATCAGACAATTTATAAGCCAATGAACACTCTGATGAATAACTGGTCAAACAGGAAATCAAACCAATGATTAGAAAGGAGTGTTGATGGTTTGTAATTGATATTTGAGTGGTGAACACGATGTAATCTATGCAGATATAGAAGCATAATGATATACAACTAAAATTTACACAATGTTATAAACCAATGTTACTGCAATAAACAAAAATTAAAAATAAATAAATAAATAAATGAAGGAGTAGCAAGGAGCCCTGGAGAGAGAGGAGAGAGAAAGGAAGAAGAGAAGAAAACTGTCTGTTCTAAGAGAAAATATCTGAGCAAGGGAGGGGGAGGGGGAATCCCCACCCCATCACCAGGAGGGGGAGAGAGGCGGGGAGGAAAGGGGGAGACAGAATCCCCCTCCGCCCTTTCCCTCCAGGTTCTTAGTGCTGGCCAAGTCCTTAACAAGACAGGTTGGCTGAAGAAAATCAGACCCAGCTGAAGAACATGTGTCCATGGGAGAAACCCGGGAAACTGAGTCTCTCGCCACAATGGCAGAGATTCTCATCTTGCATCCTCTCCTGAGCTAATGACAAAGGTGGATGTCATGGGTGGGCCTGTTGGATGGGAGAGGGGATGAAGATTATTGTCATGCAGAGAGACATGTAAAGGATTGTCCGACCATTTTCCCCTGCACTGGGGTCAGGTCCGGAAGGGAAGGCACAGAGGTAACCAGGAACCGGCATCTCTGTGGTGGGGCTGGCCATGGGGCGGGCGTGGGGATGGTGGGTGCAAGTGTGATGGCGTGTGAGTTGGCACAAGCCAGCTGTGGAGGCAGAGACTCAGAGGTGAGGGATCTCTCTCTCTCTCCCTCTCTCTATCTCTGTCTCTGTCTCTGTCTCTGTTTCTCTCTCTCTCTCTCTCCCTCGGGGACCTGAGGAGAGTAAGGTGGCACCACCTGCCCACCTGGCCTACCTCTCCCATGGGCCCTTCTTTCTCTGGCCGCTCCGGGAGCCCTGTGGGCTTGGGTTCAACCCCCACACCCCTGCACAGGCCAAGGGCGTATGCACGACCGCCGGGGCCTAGGGCTGGCCTCGGGGGTCCTCAGTGAAGACCCAGTCCTCCCGCCAGACTCTGACCGGCTGCCGCCACACATCTGCAGCTGTTCCATCGCCGCCTTTCTTGACTTGGCTTCAGCTGTTGTCTCCCTCCCCTCCCCCATTCCCACTCAACTTGAAGGCCGCTTCCCTGCCTTGGAAACATTGCTCTGGCCCTGATGGCCACAGGCGTACTGGGCTTCCAGCTCAAGACTCTGCCTGGGCCAGCTGCTTCATCCAGGGGCTCATTTCTTCCTGGAAAGGCAGAACCATGGACTCACCCCACGCCTGCACTTTTCGTCTGCAGCCAGGCCAGGTGTAGGAAAGGCTCTGTGGAGTCAGAAGTGCCAAGACAGGCAGATGGCACTGCAGGACTAGGGAGCCAGGGCCAAACTGGCAAGCCCTTCCGGCGACAGGTCCCAGCCTCCTCCCTGGAGTCGGGAAGGCCTGGCCTTCCTGGTGCCCAGGCCACGGCTCCGGGGAGAAATCCGCCATGGAAGGCACGCAGGAGGCCCTCTGCATGAGGTTGCAGATGTCACCCCAGGGCCACTGCAAGCCTGGCTCGGCTTGCCTGCTTTCTCCAAAGGAGGCTGGCCCATCAGTCCAACCTGGCACCTGGGCCAGGCCCCTTCCAAGGGGACGAGTTCCAGAGGATATAGCCCTGGGAATGGCTGCCAAGTATCCTGGGGCGTGTGCCGGGCCCCCGTCAGAGGAGGAAGCAGCCTGGCAAGCGGTGGGCCAGACCTGAGATCTGGAGGCCTCCCAAAACCGGGTCCCTGTCCTGCCCAGGACTCCCGAGGGAGGACGATGGTAGTGGCAGTGGCGAGCGGGGTGGGGCTGGCGCCAAGCCTGCCCTTGGATGCCCCGGGAGAGGGCACCGGGGGATGGGCAGCCCCTGGCCAGGTCTGAGGGACCGACCCAGCTCAGGGCTGTCGGGGGTAGAGAGAGAACACCCCTCCGCCCTTTCCCTTCAGGTTCTTATGGCTGGCCAAATCCTTAACAAGACAGGTTGTCTGGAGAAAATCAGACCCAGCTGAAGAACATGTGTCCATGGGAGAAAGCTGGGAAACTGAGTCTCTCCACACAATAGCAGAGATTCTCATCTTGCATCCTCTCCTGAGCTAATGACAAATGTGGATGTCGTGGGTGGGCCTGTAGAATGGGAGAGGGGAGGAAGACTATTGTCATGCAGAGGGACACGTAAAGACTTGTCTCAACCTTTTCTCCTTCCCTGGGGTCAGGTCTGGAAGGGATGGCACAGAGGTGACCATGAACCGGCCTCTCTGTGGTGGGGCTGGCCCCAGGGCAGGCGTGGGGGTGATGGGTGGAAGTGAGATGGCGTGTGAGTTGGCACCAGCCAGTGGTGGAGGCAGAGACTCAGAGGTCAGGGATCTCTCTCTCTCTCCCTCTTTCTCTCTCTGTCTCTGTCTCTCTCTGTCTCTCTGTCTCTCTCTCTCTCTCTCTCCCCCTCAGGGACCTGAGGAGAGTAAGGTGGCACCACCTGTCCACCTCACCTAACTCTCCCATGGACCCTTCTCTCTCTGGCCACCCCGGGAGCCCTGTGGGCTTGGGTTCAACCCCCCACACCCCTGCAAAGGCCAAGGGTGCATGCGCGACCGCCAGGGCCAAGGGCTGGCCTCGGGGATCCTCAGTGAGGGCCCCGCCCTCGCGCCAGTCTCTGACCAGAATGCGGAATTCTGGCGCCACCCAGCTGTAGCTGTTCCATCGCCGCCCTTCTTGACTTGGCTTCAGCGGTTGTCTTCCTCCCCTCCCCCACTCCCACTCAGCTTGAAGGCCGCTTCCCTTTCTTGGAAACATTGTTCTCGTCCTGATGGCCACAGGCATATTGGGCTTCAAGCTCAAGGCTCTCCCTGGGCCAGCTGCTTCTCCCCGGGGATCATTTCTTCCTGAAAAGACAAAGTATGGCTTCACCTCATGCCTTCACTTTGCGACTGCAGCCAGGCTAGGTGTAGGAAAGGCTCTGTGGAGTCAGAAGAGCCGAGACTGGCGTATGGCACCCCAGGGCTAGGGATCCAGGGCCAAACTGGGCAAGTCCTTCCCGTGACAGGTCTCTGCCTCCTCTCTGGTGTAGGGTAGGCCTGGCCTTCCTAGTGCCCAGGCCATGGTCTGGTGAGAAATCCGCCAAGGAGAGCAGGCGTCAGGCCCTCTGCCTGAGGGCGCATGTGCCACTTCCAGGGCGATAGGAAGGCTGGTGCAGATCGCCTCCTTTTTTCAAAGGAGTCTGGCCTATTCGCTCATCCTCCTGCTCCAGGCCCATTTCGTGGTGGACCAGTTCTGAAGGAAAGAGCCTTGGTGACAGCTGCCAAGATTTTTTGGGTGTGTTCTCACCCCTGTCAGAAGAGGAAGTCACTTGGCAACTGCTGTACCACACCTCGGGTGTTTTAGCCTCCCTCAGCCGGGTCCCTGCCATGCCCATGCCTACCTGCATGGAGGGACTACTAAGGTCTTGGCAGTTGCCAGTGGAGATACTCATTAGAGACTTAACTTGAGGTTGTAGTAAAAGAGCATAACATAACAGCATTGAGCTTGGGCTCTGCCATTTATGAACTGTATAACCTGGATGAGTTTTCTAGCCACTGTACCCAGTCTCTTCATCTATATAATTGTGAAAAGACCAACATCTACTACATCGGGATATTTTGAGGATTATGTGTGTTAATGTATGTTCAATCACAGAATTAACATTCAAAGTGTAGTGCTTGGCTCAGTAGAAGTGTTTGCTGCTGTTATTATAATCATCATTATTTCATGTCCTTCACTTCCTCGTGAGCTCCCTGTAAAACCAACCATGATCCATGGTGTCAACAGTTTTATTCCAGGTTCCTGCTTAATGGCCTGCAGAGGGAGCCTCGGTCTCATAACTTCCTGTTTTTATCCCAGTCTCTGGAGGGATGCATTTACCTCTTTCTTATTTGAACTGAGGCACTGAATGGGGTCCCACACCCAACCCTGCATGTCCTCCTTTTAATATCCCATGCTATTGAAACACTGTTTAGTGTTTACTTGGTGGAATATACTCCCTGACATGAACAACGCACGGGAGATAGGATTTAGGAAACATTGTTCCATGTAGGGCTCTGATTTTATCATAGAGTACAGTTGATCAAGGGCCAAGGTAGAGTTCCTTATTGCAAAAATCTTCAGAGATGAGGGTGTTCTAATGTGATACCACCTGAAAATAAAGCTAGCACATAAAAGCAGATGTAGTTTTAAAAAGAAAAGCACACAACTGAAAGAATTAATCCCATTACATACACTATTCTATTCGTTTATGTATCAAATTACTGATAGGTAATAAGCAGGTGTACAGATAGTAGAATTATCAATTTCATAGAGAATTCTTTTAACAGTTGTTCATATCTTGTGTTTTACATCATTTATTAGGGTAATATTTTCATCTTTACTTTTCCTTGTGTCTCTATCTTTCTCAACTTTTCCAAGAGATATATTTATATTATCTTCTAAAATTTTAAGGAAAGTTATAAAAAGTTATGAAACATTTGAAGTTGTTGATTCTGTATATTGGAGGAGGGCTAGATTGCAAGTGAATTAGTGATAATTAGAGTTTTATTTTGGTAAAAGATGGTAGTCGGAATTGATACCAGGATGTTTGTAACCTAGTTTTTACTTCATTATTTGATGTAGTTTCTAAAATTCCAGAACCGGTAATTTTAAATATAATAACTTGTCTCATTTTAAAATATGTGTTCTTGGAGAGGGTGACTGAGGTAGGTAGACAATAATTTACTGTAGTAACTTGTTTTTCTCCAATTAATCTGTTATTAACCCAAGAGCCCTATAACATTCTTTTGTCCAAATAACCTGATGGCACTTTCTTGACTTTTCTTGCTGTGACTCTAGCAATCTGGGGTCACACCACCCTCTCGCTCCTAGTCATGCTTTCAGTTGTAAGAGTAACATTGTCAATAATACGGTGACAGATTTGCACACAGTCTACTATTTACTAAAATATATATATCAATTGCAAACTTTGATAACGTAATTGTTAAGGAATGAACAATTTGCAGTGCACTTAACAGCTGATTGCTACACATTATTGTGTACTGACATCATGGTTAAAACCATTATTTGCAACATGTGGCCCCTTTCAATTTTATTTTAAAGGAAATGGTTCAATGACTTTTTTCTTTTGGAAGAAGAAAGACTTGCATTTCCATCTTAGAAAATTGATAACTTGTTTTTAGCCCTTTTTCTTGTCTTCAGCTCTTCTTTATATTGGTTACTAATTCACATGTCCAGTTACTTCAGATTCATGGTGCTATCTCCTCTGCCTTTTACATGGCTCTCACATTAACTTTTCCATAATCTATTCTGTGAAAGAAGTTCATCTCCACCTTCATATATTGTGGAAGGAACCGACCCTCCTCTATGTGAACTTGGAAAGTAAGGCCAAGGTGATGCCTCGGTGCCCCTCCCCACCAGTGAGCTGCAGATGGGCTGCAGAGTCCTGTGAATCTTTTGCTCACCTCCTGGCTCCCTACATACTTGACATTGTCTGCACGGAGAACCCCAGCTTGTTACAATCAAATTTTTGAAGTCTATAGAAGCCGGCTGAAGGATAAGACTGGCTAGAAAGGACATCAGCAAGCAGTGTACTACAAAAGTTGGTGGCAGAAACGTTAATAAGAACAAAACCTTTCCGTTTATCTTTTTTTCTCTTTAACTTCTCTCTCTTCATTTTCCTTTACTTTTATGGTATAAACCCTATCCACCCCCATGGTGTTTTTTTTTTTTTTCCTCAAAGCCCCAGTACATTGCTATATATCTTAGTTGTAGGTCAACCTATGGTGGTTCGTTTTCCTTGAGTCCCATGGCATTTTATTCATATCTCTTTAAATCAAATTATTTCTATAGCGTAATTTATCTGTTTATACATATCTGTCTTCCTTGCAGACCCACAACATCTCAAGACCTTTGGGTACATAATATATACTTAAGTATTTGAGTGAATCAATGAAGATCTTTTGTTGAATAAGATCTAAATAAATACAATACCTACTCAGCACATGAATGCAAGCATTTGAGAGAGAGTTTTGTGTCTGCTGAAGCAGGCTGTGGGCCAGTTTAGGGGCTCAGTGCCAAGGTTACTCAATAGATTGAGACAAAATGAAAGAGAAAATTAACTTTAGTTTTAAAATTCATGGAGAACAGGAGCAGGATATCTAGGTGTGAATCAGCACTTGATCATTGTTGTTGCATCTTTGGATAATCCAGTCCTTTATTTTGTATGAATATGTGACTGGCCAAGAGAGTGAACAGAGGACTGGCTTTTAGAAGGGCAATTTTGTCGCAGGAAATCCTTGAGGAAAATATATGGAAGGAGAGCTGGTAGAAACATGGCAGAAACTTTTTGTGTACAAACCCTAAAAATTGAGTTTACATGCTGTCTGAAAGATTTGTAACCCAATATTTCTCCAATATAAGTTAGAGCAGATTTTAAATATCTAGGTATACAAAAGGAATACAAGGAGCATAGATCAAACCGAAATTAGTTTAGGATAGAACAAAGAAATGAAGCTAAAGTAAACCAGCACATTAAAATGTGTTTCAGAAGGACCTGCAGTTTTTAAAGGTAGTTGGAAATTTATCACTCAGGTTTAAAGTAGAAAGGGAAATGGGAACAATTCTCTATCATTTCATGTCCATGAGATTAAAAGCTACAGCCTGTCAGAGAAGCAAAACTTTTCTGGCCTCTAATGTTCAAAAAAGTGTTTTGAATCGTGCCTAAAGAAAGAGAGTCTGTGTGATGTAATGCAAATACAGTATCATCAACTCATTTCCAAGTTTATTACAAACACTTTAGCACACTTTTAATTGAGATAATGCAGAATTCTATAGGGGGCCAAGGAAGAGGCTGATAGCATTCTCTCTTTCAGCTTCTCACTTGACCAAGGGAGAAAATGTTCTTGAACAGATTGACCACATCTCCTAAAGACAGTGCTCATTTTCAATTTTTCTTTTTATAAACTTATCCTGCATTTCCCCTTACATATGCAAGCTAAAGCATGTGTGTAGACATCCTTCATTGGCAATGAGGAGCAGATCCATACTACTAAATAATCAAATAAGCGGAACATACGTTTGGTGCCTTTTAGGGAAATTACAGGTTTAAGCCCACCTCCATTGGTGGAAGAACATGGTGATGGTGCTCAGGGCAAGCTACCCCAGGACGCACCACTCTGGTATGCGGATTAATTTGAGCTGAAGACAATAAGGACTCAGAGAACTCAGGAAGAATATTTGAGTTTCCCCTCCCAAACTGCCTAAAGAATTTAAAACAAAAGATCTGTTACAGGAAGGAGTTATTATCATGACAGCTATAAAGATAATGTAGGATAGAGGTGACAATAGAAAAGACACCAACAAGCCCATCTTATCGGAAGTTCTGTCTCTCTGGCCACATGCTCTGGATGGCCCTGCGAGGAGTTACCAGACAATCATTTACAAGGGAAGTCTCCATTTGTAAAGATATCTCCCTCTCTGTATTGGGAAGAGGGGGGATGACCTCATTTCTAGAGACTTATCAATGTGGAAGGTGAGGCTTTAAAACTACATAATAAACCTTTCTCTTGTTTACAGGACTTTAGTGATGATCTCCTGTAACTGACACCCCCACCCCCAACACCCTCCTTGTCTCTGTTTGGACATGGTATTTAAGATGAGAATTTCTGCTATTGTGTTGAGAAACGCAGTGTCCCTGCTTTCTCCAGTGTATACATGATATTAAATTTGGTATTATTTTCTCCTGCTAACCTGTCATGTTAATTATTTGGCCAACCATAAGAACCTTAAGGAAAAGGACAGAGGGAGATTCTCCCTCTTCCCCCGACAATGGTATACCCGAATTAAAATATCTACCATTTATTATGCAGCTAATCATGTCATGCTATTTAAATGAAACTTAATGAATTCTTCTTCTATAAAATTGATTATATTTTAGACAAACTGATGTATAATTTTATATAAGTGCATTTTTACTTAAAATGTAAAACTCTTTAGAGTCTGCTTCATTCAGTTTTAGAGGCATATTTTGTATATTTTTTGGTGTGATTTTATTAATTATCCTTCATAGCAGAGAGGCACATCCTACTCTTTTTCTTGCTGCCCTCTCTCTACAAGATAAAACTCATCCAAGTTTATTTTGCTTCATAAGGCATAGGCTTACTTTGTGATGAAGAGGAGATCATTTCTGAAACATATTTGGAACTGTAGGGAGCCCAGAATTTTAGACTATGCTCAGAATTTTGTGAGGTAACTTCAAAAAAGATGGAACATTTAAAGTTTGCCAGGAAAGTTTTCTGCTACTTCGCTTAACAGTAGGTTTTTTTTTAAACAGCTTAGTTCTTAATTCTTTGGAAAGATGAGTGAAGGAGTTGGCAGGTTTAAGTGTACCCTTGATAGAGTTCTCTCTGGGTTACTCTTTCAAAACAACCATCCCAGTTGATGAATATTTAATGGGGACTCTGTCAGTCCCAGAGCTGAGAGAGGCAGTTCTCAAAGCTCCAGCAGGTCCTGGGAGAAGAGAGCGCTGGTAACCAGTGTCGTCCGAGTTTGGATGAGGCATGGTCTTTCTCAGGATGTTAGAACTGAGTGGAGTTCTCAGATGCAGCCCAGTGACTCTAGACCTGAGCCCTGGTCAGAAACCAGTTGACTTGTCATTCGCTCTGAGCCTGGTGTCTTCCCTCTGCTCGTGCCCCTTTCTGCCACTTCTCATGCTTCTCCTGACTCTCACTCTTTCCTACACCTTCTTTCTTCTTTTTTCTCTTTTTCTTACTTTTACTCTCTATTATATTCCTTATCATTTTTTTCTGTCTCTTATTGTTCTTATTCATTTTCTTTTTATTTTGTAGTACAGTTACTCTGTACATGACTTTCCTCGTAAAATCTTGACCCTCTACAACTCCTATAATTCAGCTAGCTATGTTTTTTGAAGATTTTATCTATTTTTTATTTTTCCCCCCAAAGCCCCAGTAGATAGTTGTATGTCACAGCTGCACATCCTTCCAGTTGCTGCACGTGGGACGCAGCCCCAGCATGGCCAGTGAAGCAGTGCGTCGGTGCGCGCCCGGGATCCGAACCCAGGCTGACAGCAGCGGAGCATGTGCACTTAACTGCCAAGCCACGGGGCTAGCCCTCAGCTAGCTATTTTGAAGAGAGTATTTTGATAAATTTCTCTTAGATGTTATAACATGCTGATTCAAGGAAATAAAAACTGTCACAAATGGGATAGTGATGAAGAGTGAATTCAGTTCAGGTAGACATGGAATTAGACAGAGGGAAACTGAGAGCTTAGGTGTAGGTGTTCAAAATATTTCCTGATACATCGTTGTAGTTCATTGTTGTGGTAAACTGCACAGAGTCTTATTTACTGCTGGAGCCCAGATGTTTGCTCCTTGGGCCATCTCATCAGACCTCGGCCTATAGAAAAGAAGCTAGGAAACATTGCATGCATTTCTAATGTGAAGAACTGTTAGTGTTCCACCAGGAGACACCTTGGGCTCTTCCCTGCACTATCTGAATAGAAAAAGAGGAAGAGAAGCTTTTCTTCATCTACACAACGCCGACCTTATCTTGAGTTTGAGAGGATTGGAGGTGACTGAAAACAAAAGTGTTCCCGAGTTTGGATTTGCTTTAACAAGAACTATTGGCTGGCTTTGATGTTAAAGGTCTTTATTCAAAATTGACTACCTCTAATGCTAAGTTCAGAGTGGAGATTTGTCAGTATAAGAGAGAAGAATCCCTTTTGATTAAGTCAGTGAAATACAGTATTTGGGAGAATGGTTATATTTGAAGGCGACTTGTTCATATTCTGTTGCCACAGTGACATTTGTTGGTAAGTGACTACTTCATGCTATTCTCGATGATTTCTGTTTGAAAGACATAGTGAGCTTGATAAATAAATGGCAAGCAATAGGATATAACGGAACACATGAGGAAGCCATTTGGGGTAAAGCTAATTCAGCCTGAGTTTGTTTTTCCAAAAGGGTCTGTCGCCTGTACTGTGTATCTGCTTTGCCATGTCCCAAAGAGGAGAGTAAATGCCCTTAAGATAAGAATGTAACTTCCCCCTCATTGGCATTTCCTTAAGGATAAGCATTTCTCCCTAGGCTAGGATTTGATTGCTGCAGTCATCCTGTGACCACCCAGCTCCAGACAACAGACGTGACACCAGCCATGACCATCGAGACACCAGATCTGCTCCCCCGCTGTGTCCATCAATAGCTGTTCTGGCAGGGCAATCTGGCAGGGCTGATCTCGTGGCTATTGTAAAAGGGACATTGCAATCACTTGCGATACATGCTCTTTGACGGTATATAACCGCTCTGTACACCCCACTTTTTCGGTGCCCTTCCTTCCTTAGGGAAGGAAGGCCACAGGCCATGGTCCTCAAAAGTTGTCTCATAATAAACTCTCCACAATTTTGATTTATAGATTGATTATGGATTATTTACGTCGACAAGCTGATGTGCAAGAAGTAGTAAAGGCACAGTGGTACCCGAGTTGCCTGATATAAAATCTTTCCTCCCTCTTTCCCTTCCCAGGATGCCCATTCTTCATGGTGGCACCTACTTCCATGGTGTGATCATTCTTCTGATGACTCCTTTCATTCCCTCTTACAATTACTCAACAAATATTTAAACACCTACTGTATGCCAGGCTTGGGATACACTAAGGAAAAAATTTTCTACAAAATCTCTGTCTTCACAGAACTTGTTTTTGTTGGCTAAGTGAGATAATGGATAAGTAGGCAGACAAGTGAATTACATAGTCTATCGTGTGATGATCTGTGTCAAGAAGAAGGTAAGTGACAGGCAATGGGGAGAGCTAGAGAGTGAATGGGTTGCTACTTTAATTAGAGAGCACAGGGAGGCTGGAGCAAGGCCCAGAGGGAAGGGACAGAGCAGGAGGACATGCAGATATCTCAGGGCTGCAGAGATGCTGTGGGGGAAATGTGACTCGGATGTTGTTGGGCAGCAAGAAGCCAGTGTGGCTGGAGCACAGTGAGCAAGAGGGGAAAGGCAGAGAAGGTTTGAGATGCCGGGGAGGGTGAGCAGATGAAAGAAGGCCCCTGGGCCCATCAAAACTGTGCTGTAAGTGAAATGAAAACTTTCAATGTCATTTAACTATACATTATACAATTTAAGTAGTAAATACCTTTTGTTTTTCTATAGTCTTGTCAAGTACATCAACTAAAATGCTGCTGAATTGGGAATGTCTAAATTATCCCCAGGAGTGACTGCTGTCTCTTGTCAGGCATCTGGTCTGCACAGCAGTCGGGGGTGGGAGTGATGTGACAGTCAGGAGACGAACTCTAGTCTTCAGGTTGTCACCAACTGTTTGTGTTATGTTTCATCTGTAAAATGAGGAGGACGGAAAAGATGAGTGGTTTTCAGACTCCGATCCATGGAGCATTGGATATTCCTGAAGGATCTTGGTTTTTGTTTGTTTGTTTGATTTTGTGAGGAAGATCGGTCCTGAGCTAACATCTCTCACTCCTTCTTTGCTGAGAAAGACTGGCGCTGGGCTAACACCCATGCACATCTTCCTCCACTTTATATGGGATGTCACCACACCATGGCCTGACAAGCGGTGCGTCAGTGTGCGCCCAGGATCCGAACCGGCGAACCCTGGGCCGCTGCAGCAGAGCTTGCGCACATATCCGCTTACCCCACCCAGTTGGCCCTGAGGGCTATTTGTTTTTTTTCTTATGTTTATAAGCTTCTATGCAAGCTTCATGTAGAAGAAAGTGTCCCCTAGTTTTAAAAAGATTCCTGGACTTGGTCCTCACTTAGGTTTTCCAGTATGAAGAATTTGCAATCTCACAGACGCCCAAAGGATAGACAAAAGGAGCAAGATCCCTTTTTTCCGAGTGTCTCTTGTGACAGTGCTCATTGTCTCTCATTCCAACCAGAAGGTGATTTGTCAATAGTGAGATATAGCATTTGAGACCCCATCCTTCAAGATGGCTGAGTTGTCCTCCATCATTTTACAGACTTATGCTAAGTGAATAGTATAAAAAGTGAATGTCTCAGCAGGTACTTTCTGACACAAAATAGAAACTAGGAATTAAGAAAAGTAATTATGATTGATGTCAATCAATAAGGGCATAGGGCTAGTCTAATTTCAAAAGTAATTAATGGCATAAGTGTTAGTCACTGTACATATTAAATATATTGAAAAGCAGTCATGTTCTCATAATACAGAATTATAACTGGAAGATAAACTGAATGATTTTGGTACTTATGTTTAAAGATATATTTTATTTAGTTTTGTTTTCTGATTGAGGAAATGCGAAAATTTACTTTTTAATATATTGACTATCTTCTTCCTTTCCAACCTAGAATCTCAATCTGCTATTTTGGAAACTCTGAAAAATATGTTCAGATGCTGTTCAACAGGTAAGAAAATCTTGTTAGGATGTCAAATCCTTTTCTCTCTTATTTATCATAAAATTGTGACAGATTCTCATTTATCTTCCTGTCTGCCCATCTGACGAGGCCACATTGTTTCTCTAAGCCTGCAGGGAAATCCAGTCATGTGGAAGGGGATGTTTTCTTCCACTTAGACTTTGCAGAGAAAATCAGCCTTGAAGTGGAACTGAGCACATGCTTTTCAGAAGCTGCATTATTCTGTACCCAGCCAGAGCACTGGCCCTGACAACAGCTGGATCCAGCAGAAAACTGGACACTCTAGGAGATGTCATGTGGAGATGTGCCTGGCTGGACTAATAGTCACATGGATATGAGTTTTAAAAAAATCTCTCAGAGCTTTTCCGAAATCAAATGATATTCTTAAGTTGCTGTAGTAGATGAAACATTAGTTAGTGTCTTTTTAATTTCAACAGAAGCTTTTTTTTTGTTACTAAAAAGCCAAATTTTATGTCTTTTTTCTTGTTACCAAAATGGACTTACTATTAAAAAAAAGAAACCTGCAAGAAAGGAAACACTCATATGGAATAGAAATTGTGGGTAGCAATTGCTACTTTTTTATATAAAATCATCTGTTTTATTTATTTACACTTTCTCCCAACCGTGCTTTTGAAAATAACTTAGTAATAGAAATTATCAGTAAGAACAGGGTGTTCTCCCTTGAGTGTGGTCCAGTAGAAGTCAGGTGACTCAGACCTGAGTTCTAGGCCCAGGTCTGTTTCTGGTTAGTGTGTGACAACGTACTTAGGCTCTCTAGAACGTAGTATTCCTTTCTGTAAAATTAAAGAATTTGATGATTTTTGAGAACTTTCCCAAATATTAAATGACTTCTCTTATAAAAAGTAGAAAGATCCTTCTCAAACTTATAAATTATCAAAAAATTTTTGTGACCTTTCACTTACCAAGAACAACTGATGTCCCTTCAAATATATTGATTGAAAATAAAGATCACAAATGTATATATTTGATAATCTAATAAATGAATTAGCATAAAAATGAACCAGGAAAAAATTAATGATCAATCAAGATAGTACATTATGAAAGTATTACTGTTTGTTACAGTATATAAAATTATGACTCTAAAATAGTATCTTTTTGCTGTCTGTAAGTTTATATTGTTACTCATATATCACTATTAACCCTATTATGTTTTACAAGTAATAAAATGTCTTGAAAGAAAAAAAATAAAACAGCAGCCCAGCATTACACATGAAAGTTGTGCTCCCCCTGGAGGGAAAATGAGGACACAACATTGGTCAAGTACTTCATTTTGTAATCCACTGGTGCCTTTCAAAAATATAGCTATTATTGTAATAGTAAAGATATTCTTAAGAATAGTGCCACAAAACAGGTTTTCCAGCTTCTTTTTGTCAGAGCTGAGACCTACATCAGGCTGGGGCACTTGAAGAGGCATGGGGGACTCAGCTGAGGGTGCTTTAATTACTGTGAGATGATTAGCCAATAGCAAATAAGACAGAGAAAGATTAAAAAGAGGTAAAGGGAAATAAAGTTGGAAATAATTAAGAAAAATAGTGCCTTCAAAATATCCTCTCATTATTTTTATAACTTTTTATTTATTTATTTTTTTTTGAGGCATGACTCGGATAGTATGTTAGATTTTTCTAAACCCTTATCTCCAGGGCGTATATTACTGAGTTCTTCATTATAAATGATAATGCCAAAGAAAACCTGAACAAAAGTATTCTGTACTATCCACAAGGACAAAACATGTACAACATTGCTCTATATATTAAGAGTCCAGCTGTAATAGTCAAGATATATATTCATGTGTGTAAAATTATAATGATTTTCTAATTTTCTCGGGCTGTGAACCATGGTAAAGTATACAGGAATAAGCAGGAAACCTGAAAAACTAGGTGATTTAAAACACCTGATGTTACAGCTAGACCATTAAAGGGTGAAATCAATTTAAATTTCACACCTTCTCCTTTCCTTGTAGCCAGTGAAGTGTCTGGAAGACAGAAAACTCATAAAATTAATTGAGAGTTAACAGTATTTGGAGGCAGTTGAGGTTAAGCACTCAACAATGATGTCCCTTACTTCAGGAGCCATTGACTTTTGTCATAAGTTTACTTTATAGACGGGTTCTCTTCTTAGATTATTTCTGTATGTTTCTTAGAAGAGAGACAGGGAAGGAGAATTAACTATCAATCTACTGTGCGCCAGTTCCTTTACTGTATTACCTTATGCAATTCTTACAGTAATCCTTTAAAGTAACTGTTATAATTCATATTTAATAAAGAAAACCATGTTTACAAAATTGATCAAGGGTAAGAGGGAAGATCTGAACATCAGTCCGTTGGGCTTATGCCTCCTATTCTCTCTACTGTGATAAAAAGGGTGCTTCAACATGGGTACTCACCATCTGGCTATTTAATACCGGCTCCTGAAAACAGCATTGGATGAGATGAGATGAGAAGTTATTTCCAAAGATATTCTATTATATTTAAACTGTACTATATATGAGTCAGATGTCAAGACATGTTTTAGAGGCATAGAGAGCAACTGATTAGTTCACCTACACATTATTAATGTTTACTATAACTTTCGTGTGCCACATCGTGTCAACTTTACCAAATTTAGTGCTTCACTGTTCTTTTTGAAAAAACACAGAATTTCACTTTTCGTGTCAAGCACCTTGCTGTTTTCTTCTTATTCACTGGATGGCAATTCTGTATCGCTGTAAATTACCACTGCAGCAGGAAACGAGGGATCTTAAGCCAGTTGATCTGTACAAATGATGGACATAGGAGGACTTCTGGTCCATCAAGGCTGCCTGTGTTATTCCGTGGCCGTAACGGTGATGTTCAGGACTGCTTAGTCAGAGGCACGAAGCAGAGTCAGAAAGCATCCTCCAAGTTCTCCTTCAGATGTGAGTTGAGGCACCTGTCCTCTCACCTGAGCACACTGGAGTTTATTGAATGTGTTCTGACTCTTACTCTCTCCCTGTAGTTAATAAGTCTGGGAGCTCCATACCCCTAGAAAAAACACAAGACTCATAAAGCCTTTTCTCAACTAAACGGAGTTGAGGGCTATGGTGTTGCCCAAGAGTCTGATGCTTAAAGAAAATACAGCTGGTGCTCAGGCGGAAGGCAAGAGTGTCAGCCACTCCCGGAGGGCTTTTATTGATGCTCCCATGGAATGAGCAAGTTTAAAAGAAAACCACATTGCTTAAACCTCACTAACTGATTGTTTTATTTTCAAGTAATATGCTCTGAAATCTGCTATGTCTAAAAAACCATTTCAGGCCGGCCCCATGGCTTAGCGGTTAAGTGCGTGCGCTCTGGTGCTGGTGGCCGCGGGTCGGATCCCGGGATGGCACTGACACACTGCTTCTCTGGTCATGCTGAGGCCGCGTCCCACGTACAGCAACTAGAAGGATGTGCACCTATGACAGACAACTATCTACTGGGGCTTTGGGGGAAAAATAAATAAATAAAATCTTTAAAAAATATATAAATAAATAACCATTTCATAAAACTTAAACTCCTGTTTTTTATTCTCTGGTATTTGAAATTATTATTAAGACTGTAAATCCTTTAACATTCTACAATATACAAATAGGCAAATATCAATTATATTCTCTAAAATGGTTTGCTCCCATGTTAAAGATTAATATATGGTAGCAAAACTGGTTACCATCCAGTTTTTAACTCATTTTTTGCTTTTGAAATTACATATAAAATTTGTGTTTTGAAGTATTTTCCTAAAACTCCACAACTTTCTGATATAAATGGACTAGATGAGAGGTAACTAAAATGAATTTTGATCTTTAAAACTCGAGCTTTGTGTAAGAATTGATAATATCAGACTGTTGAAAGTTGGGTCTCTCCACATTATGATATTTATTAATTGTGAATCGCCACATCTATTACAAAGTGCTGAAAAATAAAAAGAAATTGAACAATATCAACACTCTCTTTCCCCACATTTTGTACAGTTTATATGCAAATAAATTCTCAAAGGTCAGAAAAATGTTTATGATTTCAGATAACTGTTAAAATACTATCTCATTCCAGTTTTAACCTCATTTGAAATGGACTGAAAATTCTTCTCTTAGGATTTTGCTCTGATCAGTGCCCCCAGGTCCCCTCAATGCCTCATTTGACTGTAAACTTATCTGAGGAATTGAATATTCCTTTCCATTTGTTCTCTTTAAGGTATCTGTGATAGTGCTCTTTATGCAATGACCACTTGGTACAATTTATTATTAGTTTCAGAAACATGCTTACTTAGGAACAAATCAAGAAAACAGATGTGAGGAATGTGGGATCACCTAGCTGATGGTGTTCGAGGGATTCCTCATGTGAGTCTTGGCATAGAAAAGTTCAAAGGGTAAAGCAGCATTGGTCAGATCAAAAGTGTGGGTAAACATAATTCTGAAGGAATAATGATGGAGACTTAAAAACAAGAAACCCCTTGAATTGCGTTGGAAGTTATTAGACACATCAAAGAGCTGGGAAAAAACATTGTTTAATCTAAGTTCTTTCTAAACTCTAAGGCAAAATGTAACATGAATTTACATGGTAATTATAAACCACAAAACAACAATTCAAAAGACAAGTACACAACTAAAGTAGAAACCAGAGTGAGAAAAATAGAGGTTAAAGGAGAGATGGAAAGAGATGGTTGGGGTCAGAAAATATGGCTTAGTCATCCTTGAGGTCTCCCTCAGACTCTGATCATTCCTAATGCTCAGTAAACACTTTGACCCCATGAGCCTGGGGAGGAGCAAAGTGACACGTGGTTGGGAGGGGAGATAATGCAAAGATACCCTTGTGGAGGCACTGACATTGAAAATCTGTGACATTTTGCAAAGGTGTTTACCATACTATATTAAGGATTATTCTGGAAAGTTAAGGATTTTTCTGGAATGTACTTTTTCATTTTATGGAAACTCCAACAAGCCCAGTGAAAGATTTAGACATTTCAGCTTTAGAAATAAAGAGAGGTGCCAGCCCTGTGGTGGAGCGGTTAAGTGAATGCACTCCGGTGCGGTGGCCTCAGGTTCACAGGTTCGGATCCTGGCACGCACAGACACACTGCTTGTCAAGCCATGTTGTGGTGACATCCCATATAAAGTAGAGGAAGATGGGCACAATTGTTAGCCCAGGGCTAATCTTCCTCAGCAAAAAGAGGAGGATTGGCATCAAAAGTTACCTCAGGGCTGATCTTCCTCACACAAAAAAGGAAAGAAACAAAGCCAGAATGGGAAATTTTTTCTGTCAGTTTTAACAATGAAAACCAGTTAGCATTTGGAAATCGGTTGCAATTTGAGATGAGAATGTGAAGAAAGAATTAGATGTCACATGTTGTTTTTCCCTTTCTCTGAGGCAGTAAGGCTTGCAGGGGGAATGAAACTCCATCTTTGCTCTATTGAGTTTGAGAAGGTGTAAAATTCATTTGTGCTGGGCAACACTGTTGACCTGTGGAGAAGAACAAATGGTTTAAGCAGCTGATCTAAAGGAATAACTGAGCTCATAAAAGTTCTTAGCTTATAAAGTGTGCTTCTACTTTGCTCAACTTAACTGGACGTCCATTGACCTATATGTGCAAGGTATTTGTGGTAGCTATTGAAGGAAATACAAAGAATTATAGGGTTCCAAGTTCCTCCACATACATGACATGGTTTTCAAGATGTAATTTGATTCTTCCAAGCTATTTAGTGTAAGTTGCATTACAGAACCTAAAAAAAATGGCAATGTTATTGAGAAATTGTAATTAAAGACAGCTTCTTAAGAGAGATGGACTAGATCAAGTCCTCAAAGGGACCACTTTTGGGCAGGTGGAGGGAAGAAAGAGTGAGGATTTCAGATGGGGGAAGAGAGGAAAGGTACAGAAGTGGAAAGAAACATGGCATTTGGGCATGGGGGTGGGGAGGCCATGACAGGCACAGTCTTCCCGTGACTGAGAGGCAGCTCAGTTTCCTCCTGCAGGAGCCCAGCACTGCTTGCGACCTCCTGGCCTCCTCCACCTGCAGGCCCCACGCCTGAGCCAAGGCCTATCTTATCTGGATTGCTGCCTAGTCTCCCAACAGGTCCCTTTACTTCCAGTCTTAATTTCTTCTAATCTTTCCTCTACCATGCCTCCAGAGTTACATTCTAGAATCCAAGTTTGCTTAAATCTGATATCTGCTTCGACTCCTTCAATGACTGTTCAGAGTAGCCTAGAGAACATTCAGACTCCTGAGCTGGACATGCAGGCTTTCCCTTGCTGTCCTCATCTTTACCCTCATCACCCACTCTGTCCTACATGTTTGCTTTGTTCCAGCCTTAAAAATACCACAGATTTTCTGAAAGATTTAGATCCTTTATATCTGTCTTTTTATATGTGCTTCTTCTGTCCTCCTACCCTGTTTTTTAATCAACTTAATTCCTATTTCTTAATCTAAACTCATGTCAAATGTTCCTTTCTCTTGGAGACTTTTCCTGAGAGGTCCACCTAGAGACCCATTTTGATTTCCCTACTCTGGGACCATATACTTATCTACTTTTCCATAACTGTTGTTTTATTCATGTCTCATAGACAGTGAGCTCCTTAAAGCTGAGACTATCCTTCTTCTTAATAAATAAATGACCAGCAATAGGATACATTGGGGCATATGAGGAAGCCATTTGGTGTAAAACTAATTGGGCCTGACATTGTTTTTTTTTTCCCCCAAAAGGGGCCTGTAGCCTCTGTTCATCCATTGTATATCCGCCCTAAGAAATTAACATGTCCCAAAGACAAAAGCAATGCCCTTAATGTGTAAATGCAACTTCCCCCACATTGGCATTTCCTTAAGTATAATCATTTCTCCCTAGGCTAGAATTTGATTGCTGTGCTCATCCTGTGACCACCCAACTCGAGACAACAGCCACGCCCATGGAGACAGCAGACCTGATACCCACTGTGTCCATCAATGGAGGTGCTGACAGGTCAAGGTTGCGGCTATTGTAAAAGGGATATTGCAATCACATGTGGTCCATGCTCTTTGATGGTATATAACCATGCTGTACACCCCACTTCTTTGGAGTGCTCCATTTCTTTGTGAAAGGACTCTCCTGGGCTATATGGTCCTCAAAGTTTGGCTCATAGTAAACTCACCCCAAGTTGGTTTTATAGATTTTTTTATGGATTATTTGCGTCGACATTTTATTTGTTCCTCCATTGTCTGAACACAGTACCTGACACCTTGGGGGCACTCAGAAAATGTTTGATGAGTGAATAAGTATGTGGGAGACCACAGTGGCTGGAGCAGAAGGGGCATTTTGGGGAGAAGTAGAAAATTCGCTCACGTTCCTACCATAGTGATTGAGGCTGTGGGCTTTGGACCAGTTTGTCTCGGCACCAATCCCAGTTATCCTGCTTTTAACTGGAGAACCTGTGCAAATTATTTAGTCTCTGAGCCTTAGTTTCCTCATCTATAAAATGGGGCTACTGAGAACTCCTGTCTCATAGGGGTTTAGTGAGATGTAAATGCATTAACTTATGTAAAGTATTTAGAAGAGCTCCTGGCACATAGTAGGCTTTAACATGTTAGCTGTTGTGTTATCATTATTGCTCTTATATCTTAACGATACTCTGGTTTTGAAAAGATGTTTTCATAATATAGTTGATCCTCATTATTTGTGGATTCCGTGTCTGCACACTTGCCTACTAGCTAAAATGTACTGGCAGCCCCCAAATCAACACTCTCAGGGCTTTCATGTCCATTTGCAGATAAGCGCAAAGTGGTGAAAATTTTGATTCACTCGAAGTGCATGTTCCCAGCTGAGGGGAACAAGGTGACGCTCTGCCCTGGTGTTTCAGCCCA
The DNA here is from genome assembly GCF_057802395.1 of Ceratotherium simum simum. Taxonomy (NCBI): domain Eukaryota; kingdom Metazoa; phylum Chordata; class Mammalia; order Perissodactyla; family Rhinocerotidae; genus Ceratotherium; species Ceratotherium simum. The sequence continues at coordinate 7,373,182 of NW_028261259.1, forward strand.
TGCTGTAAACAAGTGTCCTTCTTGCAGTCTATTTAGTGCTTCATTTATTATCTTTTTGTGCCTTGTGTTGGTGACTCGTCTGTTTAATATGTCCCCCATGTGTAGTGCTGCAATGCTGCCTGGTGTTCCTCAGGGCAAGAGGCTGTGACGTGCCTTCACAGAAGAAGAATTTGTGTTCGACAAGCTTCTTTCAGACACGAGGTACGGTGCTGTTAGTCTAAGTTCAATGTTAATATATCAACAATATATATTAAATAAGGTGACTTTAAAGAGAAACACACAGAGAAAAAGGTTATGTATTGATCAGTTGAAGAAAATTTGGCTAAGGTTTGCAGGAACCTAACCCTGCATTTCCTGTAGGAGCAGTGGGTCATATTCACTGATTCAGTGTTCACAGTGACTTTGTAGGATGTCACACTGTGCATAACGAGAACTGACTGTATCTTATATAATCTTCACATACTCCTTTATAACAGGCAGGGTAGGGAACAGGGTGTCCACATTCTACGGGCTATTACAGACCTTATGAACCAAGTAGAGAATTTAAAAATTCTTGTGTTCAGCATAAGAGCCATGAGTTTTTGAGCAAAGAAGATCTATGATGAACTGATGTTTAAGGAAAAATTACCTGGCAAGAGACTGTAGTTTTGAGAGGAAGAGGGAGAACTGAGCCAGAAAGAAGGACCAGCTGTTAAACTCTCCAAGTATTCCCATTGCTTGGTGAGGAGATTCGGAGCTAAGGTGCTGATGTGATAAAGGAAAAGTAGCAGCCAAGGGATGAAATAATGGATTTGGTAACCATATATAGGGTGTAAGTTAAGCTGTGGTTCTCAAAGTGGGGTCCCTGGACCAGCAGCATGAGCATCACCTGGGAACTGGGAAGAAATGCAAATTGTCAGGTGCTGCTGCAGACCTGCTGAACTGGAAATTCTGGGGTGGGTCCTGGCAATCTGGGTTTCAACAAGGCTTCCAGGTGCTTCTGGTGCCCATCAAGTTTAAGAGCCAATGAAATAGAAAAATGATTCCAACACGTCACCATGCCCAGGTAAGCCACAGGGCAAGGAGGTGGTATTTTTTGGAGGATAAGACACATTTTAAGTTTTAGGAAAAAGTAATTCAGTGTCTGTTTCATCGTGAGGATTCCAAAGATGCCATTTTAGCTCTCTGCATGTGAAGCTCTTTTTTCCACAATATGTTCTCCTTTAGAGAGCCCTTGGTAAGTTATTTACCACTTACCACATGTTCTGAGAGTCCCTTATTTCTTGAAATCCCCTTTCAGACATGAAAATGTACTTTACTTTTGTGCACAATCTCCTCTATTTAAAATCTGGAATTCTCTTCCTATAGGATCATGTATCGCACATGCAGCCTTACTGTCAATTTGGAATGCCATTGGTTTCTTCCAAAAGCTTAGAATGTTTTAGAATTTAGAACCTGATGAATAGAGAATTTATATGCTTCTGTGTAGGATTCATATTTTTCAGATGTCTAGAGGTATCCCAACTTGCCAGTAATGTGGCCTTAAGATTTAAGAGAACTTGAAAATCTAAATATAGTAGAAAATGAATTCCATCTGTAATATTAACATTTACAAAATAAATGATCATATTGCTAACATACCAACGAGAACTTTCTATATTCTAGGCTCTGAAAGTATCTTGCTTACATAGTAAACCTGATAAAGTTTCAAAGATGAGCCAACTAACTTTTCAGCAAAAGCTTTACTTGAGTGTATCTTGGCTTCTTTTTTGACAGTTTTAGCCTTAATGTCACAGTAATGTTTTGTTTTTCCTGGAATCAGATAATCTTCTAGCTGGTGAACACTTTAATTTTTAATGGTCACTTGTATTTTGTGATATGCACGTGTTCAAATAATCTATAAGAACTACCCATTACCACCCACATATAAGATTATACAGGAATGGAAGAATTGTGGCTGACTTACTGTATATAATTGTTCAGCCAAAGCAGATGGCAGACTCTACTGCATACAATGATTTAGGGGTTTGAAACAGTATCTTTAAATACAAATAATCTAAAAAATGTTAATATATAAAGTATATTACTTACTGTGTTAAATAACCAAAATAGTTAAATTTGTTATCTTTCCTCCCTTTATAAGGATGCACCCATTATATAGATTCTGTACAAAGCTGCAAAGATCACTTTTTTCCTTTTCCAAATTTATTTATTTTAATTTTTAATAGTGAGAACCTTAGTGTTGGGTAAATTGCTGCACAATTACTGGAAATGCTGAAAGTCTTTTGAAAATTGTAGAAGTCTAAAGATAATGAAAAGTACATTTCTCCAATGTCAAGTCCTTTGAGCTTCTGTCTAGTTGTACTCTGAAGAGATGGAAGCTTAAGTACGAGCACAAGACACAAGGAAACAAGCTGCCAACTTGAGGGCTTCCCATGGACCACAGAGTGCCTGGCAGACACTTGGAGATTGAATCTGGGCTTTGTCCATGGCTGTGCCCTGAGAGGAGGATTTTGCTTAAATGATCAGAGACTAGACCACCTTTTTTTCTGGATAATAAGTAATATTTACCATGTAAATTTCTTTATAAATCTCTGAATAAAGTAAAATTATAACCCGTATAGAAATCAACTCTTACTGACAAGCCCCACAGCCTTCTCTAGAGAGCTCAACAGAAAATGTCTGAGCTGACTGTGAATTGGCCTTCTCTGAAAGCCAACGAGCCCTTCATTGATAGCCCTGGATAAGGAAGGCCAGATACAATTCTTTGAATATATTTAGCTGAATTCAGAACCAAAATCCTACCTCCAGTTGGCTTATCTGTGAGAATGGATGGCCGGCCTTATTTCACAGGCTGGGCAGTTGAGGTTTCAGATGAACTTAATTGTTCTCTTCCACAGGGATGGAAAAGGAGGAATTTGACATCGATTCAGTGCTCAGATTTTGCAGATAAAGATAGGGTCATAGAGGGGAATAAAGATTTCAGCAAATTGGTTTTTTGTTCTCTACAGTGGAAGTAATTTAAGAAACAGAGGGTCTCTCACTCCAACTTCTCTTCCCTGTTATCTATCTGTAATATCACTGTAAAAATTCTCTCTTTAAAGATTTCAGTCTTGGGCCAGCCCCGTGGCTTCATGGTTAAGTGCGTATGCTCCACTATTGGCGGCCCGGGTTCACATCCTGGGCCCACATGGACCCACCGCTTCTCTGGCCATGCTGAGGCCACATCCCACATACAGCAACTAGAAGGATGTGCAAATATGACATACAACTATCTATTGGGGCTTTGAGGAATAAAAGGAGGAAGATTGGCAGTAGATCTTAGCTCAGAGCCAGTCTTCCTCAAAAAAAGAGGAGGATTAGCACGATGTTAGCTCAGGGCTGATCTTCCTGACACACACACACACAAAAAAAAATTTTCAGTCTTTTTTCTTTGCAGTCTGTTTATTATCATCTTTATGAATGCTTTGATTTCACTATCTTCTTGGCACCACAACAGTAGCCATTGAGATGTTATATAGATTCAGTTTTGCAATTTTATCATCTTATCTCTATTTCCTCTGCCATTTCTTAGTTTTAGTTCTTACTGTATCTTATGCTTGAAAATATTTGAAGCTTATAGTGTGTATCAGTTCCTTATTTTCTCAACTTTTATTATCTAAGTTCCCTCAACTATCACTTTTTTAAAACAAGAAGTGAAATACATAACAGAACAATACACTGTAATAAACTGACCACTGATAAAATTAAGTTAAACCTGAAATCCCTCTTCACTTCACAGAGACCATCTTTCATAATTCACCATGCTTTAGTTTGGACAGGGTCAGTTTATCAATGATTTTTGGATGTTTTAAACCACACGAGATGAATACAATATAAGGTAAAATTGTTAATCTTGCAGAAGTTGTAGAATTTATTGATGGTTAGAGAAGTTGATGGCAGAGAACCTGAATCATATGAAAAGTAGTTGATTACTTAGCACCTGACAGAGTTTGTTAATATGTTAAAGATGATGATAAGACATACATGTTAAAAAGATAACTTTGCATATCAGAGTATTGTCAGAGGCCACTGGGAAAATTCATAATGTTCTCAAATACTACAAAAAATGACCATTTTTTCATAAAAGATATCATACATGATGGCATCACATACTTATGTCAGAAAATTTGCAATGAAGAAAATTAACACTTGAGTCATTTTAATTCTAACAATTTGTTCATGCTTGCTATTAGGTTAAAAACAATTTTTAGAAATAAAGTGATAAATGATGTACTTGTTTAATTTTTAATTTTTTTAGGAAAAAACTTTTTCACATTTTTAAAAAATATTTATTTGTATTTATTCCTATGCCCAAAGGCTTTTTTTTAATTAACTAACACCAATTCTTTTCAAACTCTTTCAAAAAGTTGAAGAGGAGAGAATACTTCTAAAATCACCCTATGGGTTTAGCACTACCCTGGTATCAAAGCCAAAGACACTAAGAGAAAGGAAAACTACAGGTCAATACCTTTCATGAATATTGATACAAAAAGCAAATTCAGCAGCATATTAAAAGGATTATATATCATTTTTAAGTGGGATTTATTCCTGGAATACAAGGATGTTTTGATATATGAAAATGAATCAATGTAATTAACCACATTAATAGAATGAAGGAAAAAAGTGATCATCTCAATGGATGCAGAAAAGGCGTTTGACAAAACTAAACATGCTATCATGTTAAAAACACTAAAAACCCCTCAGAGTAAAAGGAAGCTATTTCAACATAAGAAAAGCCATATATAGAAATCCACAGAGAACATTGTATTCAAGGGTGAAAGACTGAAATCTTTTTATCTAAGATCAGGAGAAAGGCAAGAAGGCCAACTTTCACCATTTCTATTCAACATGGTTTTAGAAGTTCTAGCCAAAACAATTAGATAAGAAAAAGAAAGAAATAGCATTCAAATTGGAAAGGAAGAAGTAATATTATATTTGTTTACACATAATATCTTATATGTTGAAACCCCTAAAAATTCCACAAAGAAATTTAGAACTAATAAATTATGCAGAGTAGTGGGACACAAAATCAACCTGCAAAAATTAGTTGTTCTTCTATACATTAATTACAAGTAAAAAGAAATTTAAAAACTTTACATTTTTATTTACAATAGCATCAAAAAGAGTAAAATACTTAAGAATCAACTTACCCACAGAGGTAAAAATCCCAATGATTTTTTTGCAAAAATAGAAAAATCTATCCTAAAATTCATATGGACTCTCAAGGGACCCTGAATAGCCAAAACAATCTAGAAAAAGAAGAACAACTGCCGACCCAGTGGCTTAATGGTTAAGTGAGTGTGCTCGGCTGCTGGTGGCCCGGGTTTGGATCCTGGGCGCACACCGACACACCAATTCTCTGGCCATGCTGAGGCCACATCCCACATACAGCAACTAGAAGGATGTGCAACTATGACATACAACTATCTACTGGGGCTTTGGGGGAAAAAATAAATAAATAAAATTGTAAAAAAAAAAAAAGAACAAAGTTAGAGAACACACACTTCCTGATTTCAAAACTTACTACAAAGTAATTAAAACAGTCCGGTACTGGCATAAATACACACAATATACTGATGAAATATTATAGAGAGCCCTGAAATAAACCTTTGCATATATGGTCAAATGATTTTTGACAAGGGTGCAAAGATCATTCATTGGAGAAAGGATAAGTTTTTCAACAAATGGTGCTGGAAAACTGGATGCCCACGTGCAATAGAATGATGTTGGACACTTACCTTACACCATATACAAAAATTAACTCAAATTGGATCCAAGATATAAATGTTAGAGTTGAAGATATAAAATCCTTAGAAGAAAACACAGGGTAAAAGCTGCATGTCATTGGTTCCAAATGCCATTGCCAACTATGATTTCTTTACTATGACACCAAAGACATAAGCTACAAAAAAAGTAAGAAATTGGACTCATCAAAATGAAACGTTTTCTGTATCACAAGATACTAACAACAGAG